>NW_013548383.1:0-2434 GCF_000499425.1 Eimeria acervulina
GGGCCCCCATGGGGGCCCCCCCTGTAGGGGCCCCCCCTATAGGGGCCCCCCGTAGTATGTGTTGAATTGCATTGGGTCGGACGAGGGCGAAGTCTCCAGGGAAGAAGAGATGCTGGGGTTGAACTGAGAAGGCGCCGAAGTGTTCCCATTGTAAATAAACAATATCTTTGAATTCTTCATCGTTTAGACGACCTGGAAATGCAAACAAAAAGAAAGGTTTCGAGGTTTGGGGTTTAAGGCTTGGGGTTTAGGGTTTAGGGTTTAGGGTTTAGGGCTTAGGGTTTAGGGTTTAGGGTTTAGGGTTTAGGGTTTAGAGTTTAGGGTTTAGGGTTTAGGGGGTATGGGGTTTTGGGGTTTAGGGTTAGTTTGGAGGGTTGTGGTTTTAGGCAGTTTGGGTCTAGGATTTGGGGTTTAGGGTTTAGGGTTTAGGGTTTAGGGTTTAGGGTTTGTGAGTGGAATGAATAAGCAAAAGAGAAACAGAGAGACAGAGAGACAGCGACAGAGACAAACAGATAAAAACAAAATAATAATAAAACGCAGAGAGAGAAGAAGATGAAGAGAAAGAAGAAAAAAAGAGAAAGACTGAAAAAGGCAAAGAAAGACGAATAAACAAAAGAATAAACAAAAACCTGAATGCATGCAATATATGCATGCATTCATATGCATGCTATAGATGCTTGCATGCTATATACTATATATACATATATATATACATTATAGATAAAAGCGTATATATATATATATGTATATTTATATTTACATTTACATTTATATATATAATGTAAATATACGCATGCTATATATACATATATATATGTATATATATATATACATACATATATGTATATTTACTTATTTATTTATTTTATATGCATGCATTGATGAATACCTGCTGCCTCTCTGTATAGAGACACGACGTCAGGCCCCTCTAAGGGCTGCCGCCTCCCAGCAGAGAAAAGCTGTAGATTAATAACAAACAAAAAAAAATAAATAGATAAATAAATATATAAATATATAAATAGATTGTATATTTACTTATTTATTTCTTTGTTTGTTTAAAAGAGAAAAAAAACAAAACAAATGAAACAAACAAAAATGCATGCATATTTAAATAAAACAAATAATATTAAAAAGTTAAAATGAACAAACATATTTAATAATAGATGAAGAGATAAATGCAATTAAAAACAAAAACAAAAGAATATTAATTTGCTATAAAATGAGAAAGAGAGACACACAACAACAACAACAGACTGAGGCGTCTCTAAAGTGTAGCAACATCCCCGTATTAAATGATAATTAAAAATAAATGTATATTCTTTTCATTTATATATTTATTGCTGAAGAAAAATAAAATTAAATTAAATTAAATTAAATTAAAAATGTTTGATCTTCTTCTTTGCTGCGGTGTACGTACACCTCAGCGCCCTAAACAAAACTAAAACTTTTGTTTTTTTTTTGCTTTTTCTTTTGCTTACCATCAACCCTAAACTCTCCATCAGTTTTTCTATAACAGGATTTGTTGTTTGTTGCTCTGCTCCTGCAACAAACTCTGAGTGCTTTCTTCTTAATACCTCTTCAGTTAAACGCACACAAACAAATACACAAAAATATATATATGTATATATCTTTATTTAAACACACACAAACGAATGCATGCATACGTACATGCATAAATATATATATATATATATATATATATATTACATATAATATATATATACATATTACATATAATCTATATATATTATATGTAATAATCTTATAAACGCATACAAGATATGTTTTATATATAATTTACAAACAGAATAACACAAGAAAACAAAATATATTTAAGTGTAAGAAGAAAGTAAATGAAGATATATTTGTGTGTATAGACAAAAAGATATAGAGATTAATTTGTTTCAATGCATGTAAATAATATATCCTTTATAGCAGTTAATTACAAGAAGACATGTGAAAAATATAAATATTTTATTAATTATTTTAACGCTTCTTTACCTCCAAACTTTTGCGTATCTTTTACCCAAGCTACGAGAGCTTTCTTATCGCTGCGGTGTACATACACTACAACGCCTAATTGAATATCATTTTCTTTATTTTGTTGTTCTTCTTGAGGTGTATCTACACCTAGAAACACATCTTTACTATCTCTGTCGCCTAACACCATTGCTGCTGCTTCAAATAAAGCAGTTAGACGGTCTCCTGCTGCTTCATCTCCTTCTGCCTCCCCCCACTGCCCTCTACCCAAACATAAATGCAGCAAAGCAGCAGCAGAATAAAGACAAGGGCCTTCATTAAACCCAAATATCGCACTGCACAACTCCTCTGCAGCTCCTATCAAACCCCCTCCCTCTCCTATTTCCTCTAACACTGGGCCCCCCTCCTGGGGGCCCCCCCCTTGGGGGCCCCCCTCCTGGGGGCCCCCCCCTTG
>NW_013548382.1:0-2108 GCF_000499425.1 Eimeria acervulina
AACCACCCACAGCAACCCGCTATCTCTCCAAAGATCATGGTACAACTGTATGTAACGCACCACTTGAAAATGCTTAGTGAGAGCCAATCCCAGAATTGCTTGGCGCCGCCCAGCTAAGAAGCAATAACTGCTATGCAAAAAACCACTACTGTTTTCCACCTGCTAAGACATCCCCAAAACCCTGCTTGGTATTACGTTGTTCATCCATGGGGCTGCAGCACACTCGCATGCTCTACGCGATGCCAAAATCTCGGCGTACTGCCTGCATTTTGTTTTGCCACGCAATGCTGAACTTGATATGAACGCTTCTTGCTTGCTCGTTCGCCAGTTCCACATGCGTACTACTACTATCCCGCTACTCCCGAAGCTGTTCAAGAAAACCTTTGTCTCGGGGTGGCTCGACTAACTAACCTTGGCATGCGGGCATGGGCGCCTCGATTCCCTAGCCTCGCAACATGCTTGCGGAGAGACGAGCAGACAGAACCACCCCTCTCCTATCGCACGCAAATGCGTTCCCCCCTTCTACACTGCCCCCACCAGAAACCATGTAGAATATGCAGCACCTGCCACCGCATCCACCGCCACACGACAAGGTCCCCAAAAAGAAAAAGTCTTCACGCCACCGAAGGTTTGCGTGCAACGGTTTCAAGCGCCATGCACCACAAAGCGCGTCGCTTCCTTGCTTAATCCTCCCCCACTGGACCAACTCTGATGGGCAAATGATATAGCACGAACTTCCACAAGCATCAACTACGCAGCGCAAGCTTAACTATATGGTCGCGCAGTTCCTTCTACTATTCCTACCGCAACGCCCACTGCACACGAAGGCTAGCCAACACAGCGCCCATTGTAGGCACGCCATTAAACAAGACTTCCGGCATGCGATAGTTAACCAAAGCTGCTTTGTTGCAAGATGCCAAGTCACAGAAGATCTTCGCCATTCCAGTTCAGCGTAACACTGGTTAATGTGTGTGACCCCGCCAGACCCATTAGTCACGGTCAACATGATCGCCGCACCAGAAGGCGTCGAATGCCGCAACAATGTGGATGTTGGAGCGCTGCGCGCTTCTTTGTTGCACACGAAGTGGCGCAGTTGCTCAAGTTCAAAAAATACACTAACGCTGTATCCATGCATGGTGCGAACCTGGCAGACAGAGGAAACACACATGCACTGCCTGTTTCTGCTTAATAGATTGGTGCTACTGGCACAAAGGTCCAACTCATGCTCTGGAAGCAAACAGTGCAGGGGTGAGCACGCTAACGTTGTGCGGTGGCCGAGTGCTGTTTGCTCTCGCGTGGAGCCTGAGAGCGATGAGCAAGCTTAGGGCAGATGGCACTTCGACGGTACAGACGCTCTTCGCATCTGCATTCCACGAATATGGCTGAACAGCTTCGGTTTCTGAAAAAAAGCTTTGTCAACAACTGCACACAGATCAGCGCTTATCCGGACTGAAGCTGCTGCTACCTGTCTCCTCATTCGCTCCTGTAGTGCGTGTGTGTTGGGAGAGGACATACAGAAGCCTCGCCCAATATATGTCAAATGCTTAGATGCTTACGAATCATTTCAGCGCATGCCACCCCAGAGCTTCCTTGTGCAGAACCGTCCTACCCACCGCATTGTGTCAGCCACACACATAAGCTCTCCCCGTCCAGCTTGCCGGTAACTGCCAAGTAAAAGAACAGCGAGAAGGCAACATCGCCGTCAATGGGGCATAAACACCCCGCACCGAGGGTGTGTTGTGTATATGACGCACATCCTGTAGGGTGATACCCCGTACGAGCGATGCAAACTACTATGCAAAAACCGAGTCGCGTGCAACCCCCTTCTTTCCCACATATGCCCGCATGCGTGCTCAAATCTGCCCATGAATATTCCGTCACGCACAAGATGGCAACCTGCTTGACTCTTCCGACGTGTAAATTTAACACTACCATCCTTCCTGCAAAAGCTCTCTCCCATACATGGAAATGCATGTGAGAAGACGTGAGGCGGCGTCGGCCCCTCCAAAGAAGCGCGTGGACACTACCACGCACAAAACGCAAGTGTGAAGTTGGTTTCAGCGACAACACATGTAACTGCGTGTTTTTAACTTCGGATCTCCGCACGC
>NW_013548381.1:0-3173 GCF_000499425.1 Eimeria acervulina
GAATGGGAACAACCTGTTTGACCGGGGCCAGCTTGTGCGTCGGTGCCTTCAAGAGGTGTCCGAGTTATCTTTAAGGCACCTAGCACATGTTGTGGGGTCCCTGTGACGGAGGGCATTCCTGAGGTGTTGACAATATCTGCAGGTTCCTAGTTACGTTGCAGGGTATGGACGGCACTGTACGTCTGCGTGCCAGCGTTGGCTCAAGGGATGCTATAATAGTTGAGGGAGAGCATGAATATCTCACCAAAAACTTAGCTCGCAACGGGCCTGGGTAGTATGAATCTTCAATACCTCACACAGTCCGTGGGTTGCCTCTTCCCCAAGCATGTAGTGATTCTGTTCTGCGTTGCTCGCTCTTGAGTGGGGAACAGCCCAAACTCCTTTCGCTCTCTGTACTGTGGGTTGTGACAGCCATCGTGCTCTTTTGCTTCTTCTGTAATAGGAAGTGCGTTCCCCAGGCCAAGTTGCCTTGAATCTCGTTGCAGACAAGACCCGCGGGAACCGTACTGCCGGGGGATGGAGCTTTCAGTACAGGTCATTTCGATTCAGTGCTGCCGCTTGTAAGGGATTTATCTTCAAGATAATAGGAGTGCTAGCTGCCTTTCATGGGAATGCGTTGTATATATTGAGGCCGTGCGTGGACGGGGATGCTGCAGGGCATGGAGTGCAGGTGGTGGCTTACCAAGTTTGGTCGTCTGAAGCCGTGCAGAGCTGCTGCTCAAATTCCTCCAATGCTGCAAGAGAATGTAAGAACCCTGCGAGGTGCCGTAGCCACAAATGCTCCTGCGCTTCCACTGACTAGGAGGTAAGTGGGTTATGTTTACGCCTAGACTGAGCTTGTGAAGGACAGTGCAAGTCGGATACTGACAGAAACGAACAGGATATGACGTATAATTGCATGGGCGACAAAACGTACACCCAATGATTTGCTCCAAAGTCAGAGTTTGGAAGAGACCACGTGTAGCGCGTGGCTTGTTTTGTCGATTTAGCACGTGGGTTCTGGACGTGAGGTCGCTGATAAGACCAGCTAATGTCTTGGATTTTCTCTCCCCATATTCTGTAGAGGCACTTGACTTTTTGTTGGGTTCGAACTATGTGGTGTATGCTGCGCACTCCGACGATAATGGAGCAGGGGAGGCCACGCCTGCACACAGTACAGTCCAAACCATCGTTTTTCTCAACGATGCATGGTCGGCGGTGGTCGGACGTAAATACAGTTTGTACGCATTTGTGGACTCTCGCTGCGAGATGGCCTTGAAAACTTCTTCGAGCACGTTAGCATAGTGCTGCCCTGCTGCAGACACGGAATCCAGTTGTGACAAAACTGTCGTGGCGTCTTGAACAAGAATGACCGAAGTTCTTCTCTCCTACTTGGGGCCAAGTGGCTTATCAAAAATTGTAATGAGTGAAGTTATCGGAAGCGCAAGTTGGTGTATGCTGATCGCTTAAGGCTGTGCGTCGCTGGCATCGGACTGCCAGCAAACCCATGATGTCTCCCGCTTCATGTTTTCGTTGCATCTCCGTCGCGCCGCCACTCTTATTTAGTGGGGAGAAACAGTGCTGCGAAAGGATGCGAAAGGCTGAAGGAAACTTCACCTCCGTTTGCGTTCGCCGCCCAAGAACGTTAAGTGGCTCTCAATGTAGGAGGGGAGCTGCTATTTGGTGTGCTGGCATAATTGGGGCACTATCTTCTGCCCCGATGGTGCTAGGGTGAGCTTTGGCGTTCGACTCGTGGCAAAAGCATGTGCGCTACTCCTGACTTTGTAATACTTGGCACGCACGCATGTTCTCATTGATTTCTTTTTGACGTGCATACAGACTCTGTTCAGTGCGTATGGCGCGAACGCTTTGTGGACAAATCGCTGTGCACGTGGCATGCGAACGCGTCCGTTCTATTCTGCACAGAGCGTCAGTTTTATTCATGCGTTGTTGATTGCAAGATGCAGACGGTAGATGCTACGCCTTCTTTGTTAACGAAGTGATCTTAGCGACTTTGTGCGAAGGACAAGCCGCGTTTGCGAAAAGGGTAAGCCAAGTTCTTAGTGTTTCCTGCAGGGGCATTCGACATTTGCGGAAGGTTGTGGCTGACTCACCGAGGCATTCTTTTGGCAGCAGCTTGCGCGTAAATACTACCCTTCCTTTGGGAATGCAAAGTGCTTCTCTGATCGCCCGTGAGTTGTGTTGATTTTGCAATGCGCACAGACCGTGCGTCCTGAAAAGCATCTGTTGTGTTCTTTTATTTGCGTCCACAAGCGCGCATACGGACCCTGCTTTGCCGAGTGGGCAACGTGATTTGAATATGGTGTGAGATGGGCTTCTGGCTGCAACTTTATCTTGTTTTGACTTGCTGGCGTTCGTGGACGGAAGTGCGTATGACGAGCATATAGGCTCAGTTTGGTAGACCGGGGAGGGTAGGCATCTGCAAAAGTTTATATGACAAGGCAAAATAATTGTCGTAATGACTAACTATGCCTGTGAAGCATTCAATTACTCCTGGGTAGGACTGGAGTAATCCGTCGCCGAGCGAAACCATGCCGAATGGTTGAAAATGGTCGCTTGTTAAGCAGCGCAGATGAAGAGTTGGTGCGGCGCTAACTTACAGAAAGTTCGTGCTCAGTTGGTTATGCAGTCCAGTGAAGATTTATGGCGAAAAACAACACGACAGGCAGGAGCATGAAGATCTGTGTAGCTTCTACTTGCAAGGCATGTATTTGTATGCTAGGGTGCTCTAATGAATGCGGTATGCACGTGATGTTGCTCGTTCTATGGAAGGAATCGTTTTCCCGGAGAAATATGGCTCATGCGTCTCTTGAATGGTTGTATGCGCAAATTTGAATGCTTATTGCTTGTAGGTCGTGAGTTCTTCCTGATGACGCTATGCAGCTGAGCGGCATTTTTTTAGCTTGGATGGGCCGTTTTCGTGCCGTTGCACAGGTGCTTTTGAGACCATCCTCAAGTAGCGTTGCCGGTCCCTTTCCATGGCACAGAATGTATGTTTTGCCCTATGGGCGCCTGCATGAAGCTTGGTTTGGAGGAAGGGGGCTTTCACAGCTCTATTTGACTAAATGGCCGTTCAGTTTATGCGTTAGATGGCGCTCCTTTGCGTGAAGCCCAGACAGGCCAAGACACTTGCCTGGGCTAGACGAGCAGTGATTTTTCAAGCTCAAAGGAAC
>NW_013548380.1:0-3045 GCF_000499425.1 Eimeria acervulina
ATAACGGTAGTTGGAGGAAGCTTCGTATTGCGGTGGGGAGCCAGTGAACAAGATTATTACCGGAATGGAGGGCATGTTCCACAGAAGGCGCAGCGGGGGGTCCCTGATGCATGATTGGCCTTCAGGGCGTGCCGGTGGGTGATGCAGGCACCTCAGGTTGACTGAGAAGACAGCCAGTAGAGAGGGTCCAGTAACAGCCCACAGGTTGCCCCAGAGAGGCTGCAGACGAACTGTGGAGAGCATGGTGCTGCGGCTGCGCGCTGTAGGTCGCTGGCAGGATGGGGAGTAGCGTTCGTCAGTAGCACTGCTGCTACGCTCAGTACGACTGTTGGAAGATACCTCAGAAAGTTGTTGAAGGAAGGCAGGGTTGCGGCGGGCGCAGATGGAAATGTCATGAGATGCAAAGAATAAAGGAATCCAGCTAACTGGCTTCCTTCTCACTAAATCTATTAGGACAGCGATGAGCTTCCCCAAGGTGTTAACGTTGCCGCTGCTGCTTTTGCTGCCACTTTGCACGAGACACACGACGATAGCACAGTCAGTCCTCAGTGGATGAGCAAAGGAAAGACTCAGCGGCCGCACTGTTGGGGGATGTACGTGGGTTGCACAAGCTTTCTTGTACTGGGTTGTCTGTGTCACTTGGTGTAGAAGATCTCGTGGTAGCCATTCGCCAGGTGGAATTGGAGAGTGCGTTAAACGCATCGGGAGATACGCTTCGTCTTCGTATGCAGGATTCGCAGAAGTGCGTTTTTGTGGTTGTTCGTGACTGCATGGAGTGGCAGTGGGGTAGTTCGTAGGTGCCCGCAAGGATGTGTCCCTGCACTGGGCATCCGAGGGGTGCAACACAAGTTTAGACAGTCCAGGAGCTCGACTGTCCAGGACAGGCAAACATGTTGAAGGCTCTCCAGAAGAAGTGGAAGCTGGAGATAGAAGATCCATCCGCAGTGCATCTTCCTCGCTTTCAGGTCCATGGTCCCTTTGCGCAGCGGCCACCACTAGATTTGCTGCTGTGTCGACAGCCAGGAACAGACCAGCACACAAAGGGTGCTTAGCAATTCTTACCACTCTTGGCTGCCCGCCTTTGCCAAGTTTGGGCAGTGGTTGGCCGCTGTTTCCCACTGGAAAGCCTGAAAGTCCAGTCGGCGTGCAAGTATAATGCTGCTGGTCAATCAGAGGGACAGCTGGCAAAAAGTGGGTGTCACATGCCGCCTGATCATCGGACACTCCGAAGAAACTTTGGATTCCTTTTGACACCAATGCTGCTGAAATGTCGACACCGTAAAGTTTGTTGCCCAGATGAATGGCCACGTGATGGCACTGCATGTGCCCGTGCCCTGCATACTTAATTATTGGAAAAATGTGGCTATTCCAAGGATGGATTACCGCATGAGGGTGGTAATTTGAAGTGCATGCGGCTGCTGCTATTTCATCACTTTGCATGTGGGATCCTAGCCTTGACAGTGAGTTTCGAGACATGAAGGTGTGAGCAGCCGCTTCTGAGGGCCAGGGGGATCCTTCGACTTCGGTTGCCACGACGGCTGCTAGCCCTTTCTTAAAGCTTCGCCACATCCGTTTGAAATGGTGGAATACCATTTGCTCCACTAAACGTATCCCATGACGGAAGGAGAGCCGTCGCATGACACGTTTCCTTAAGGGATTCAGAATATGCTTCCTGAGTAAGATAATCCTAACGGCTGCGCTTGCAACAGCCTCCTTGATCTTCCTCATCAACAGGGCTCTCCGCTGTAGCCATAGTAGGGTCGGGTGCACATGTAGGATAATGCAAACTGCAACACGCCATCTCAGACGCTGAATCGCTGTGATAAGTCGGCATAAGTCTTTTGGCGTTTTGAAAAACTGGCCGGGGTCAGCAATCAATGCTGCAGCCTCTCCATACGCGGTCGCCTTGAAGCAGACCAAAGAAACGCCGCAAATAAAAGAGCCCGGCCGGCACTGAGGCAGCAATCCGAGGGTCGCAGACACTGAAGCAGGAACAAACGAACGAAGATGAGTGCATGAATATTTCATGTAGGCACGTCGGGGAAGTACCAGCCAGCGAAAGAATTACAGCAGGTCCATCAGCAGTGTGCATTGGGTGATGAGGTAATCTGAAGGTATCTGGTTCTAACCTAGCGTGCGATCTCTGGCGGCCCCCGGGTTCCAGTGCCTAAGCGTGTCAACAATGCGGCTCTGTATTCTTAGATCTTCTTCCAGGGACTTGGAGTCTCCCCCTACTCGCTGTGTGGCTTTCGTCTGATTCAAGAGTGTTTGCACATTTTCCTCTTGTTCCTTTAGCCGGCTCTCCACAAGGGGGATTATGACCTTGCGTAATCGGGCTGCCAGGGCACGCAGAGGCATTCTGTGGGGGAACCCGGAATGAAGGATGTCCACCAGGGCCAACGTGCCCGAGTGTTGTAGCTGCGCAACAGGAGGGGCGAAACACAGTGGCCAAAAAGCGGAGACTGAGTTCAGCTCTTCCCCTCTGCCACCAGCGGCAGCTTGGGCGGCACCTCTTCTCTGGCTGTCCAAGAAACATCTCGTTTCTGCCACTGCCATGTTTTCGTCGGATTTCTCACCTGATGCAATACGGTCTTCCTTTCAAACTTGTCAGGCTTCATCTGGCTGTTGGGAATGAAACATCGTATGAAGTGAAGCTGCATATGAGGTCCCTGCAACTCCTGACTTAGGTCCTTCACACTCTTCAAAAAGCGTTTTGTAATGGAGGAGAATTGGCCGCCGCCCGTGGTGGCCACGCATATTCCTTCTTGCTTCTGACTTTCCTCGTGCTGCTCCATCGCGTGCCGCAAAAGCGACTTCGTAGACTTCGCCACGAGATGTTCAAGCTCGTGCTCGATCTGTAGGCGCACACAAGTAGGTTGCATTTTGTCCTAGCCAAGGAAACTGCAGTGCACGAAAAAGCTGGGTGATAGATTACTCATCGGAGTGGTGTTCTCACTCTGTCGTTGTTCAAGTCGAGCCATCCATCAGTACCGTATAGAACTGTGCCGGCGAAGTGTTTGACAGCAAACACCCTCTCCTGCACTT
>NW_013548379.1:0-2511 GCF_000499425.1 Eimeria acervulina
TAAAATAAATAAAATAAAATAAAATAAAATAAATAAAATAAATAAAATAAATAAAATAAATAAAATAAATAAATAAAATAAAATAAGGCAGCAAGATAACAGCAGCAGAAAAAACAACAATAAAAAGTAAAGAAGATAAATAAAACAAAAAACAATAAATATTTGTTTTATATTATAAACCCTCTCCACCCTAAACCCTAAACCCTAAACCCTAAACAAAAAAGAAAGAGACAGCCAGCAACAACTGCAGCAACAACAGCAGCAACAACAGCCGCAACAACAGCTGCAACAGCAGCAACACCAGCTGCAGCAAAACAAGCAGCAACAAACCAGCTGCAGCCTCACGGCAGCAGCAAGAGCAGCGTCAGCATCAGCAGCAACAGCAGGAGCAGCAGCAGCAAGAACAACAGCAGCAGCAGCAACAACAGCAGCAGCAGCAGCAGCAGCAGCAGGTTCACCAAGTTGCATCCCTCAACAATTGCTGTGTTTTTTCTCCGATTTATTTTTAATATAATTCCAAGACGACTTTCGTCTTGGCCGCGCAACACCTAAAAAAATAATAATAAATAATAAAAATAATAATTAATATTAATAAATCTAATAATAATTAATAATCATAATTAATAATAAGAATTAATAATAATAATTAATAATAATAATAATCACAGTGATAATAAATACGATGTTTACAGATACCAATGCACAAAAGAGTCAGCAGAAACCCTAAACCCTAAACCCTAAACCCTAAACCCTAAACCCTGAGCCCTAAACCCTAAACCCTTAATCGTTAGCCACAGAGCGCACCTGCACCAAGTCTCCTTCTTTGATGTTTAAATGTTTTGCGAGGTCTACCCTTTGCGGTTGTTGCTGTAAACCCCAGAGTCAGCAGAAACCCTAAACCCTAAACCCTAATCCCTAAACCCTACACCCTAAGCATGCATGAATACATATAAAGGTGGTGCAAACCCTAAACCCTAAACCCTAATCCCTAATCCCTAAACCCTAAACCCTAATCCCTAAACCCTAAACACACATGCATACATGCTTCTTAAAAGGCGTGTATCCCCCAAACCCTAAACCCTAAACCCTAAACCCTAAACCCTGCATGCATTGCTGCCTACCCTTTCTCTAAGAGGAGGCGGTATTGAGGGTTCTTTGTTTGTCTCCAAGAATTTAGGGGTCCAGGGTAAAGGGGTTTTTCTCTCGTTAAGGCGCTTGGCCTTTAAATACGCCTTTACAAACCGAGACATCCTCTAAACCCTAAACGCTAAACCCTAAACCCTAAACCCTAAACCCTAGATTCTGCACTTGCAGGGACGCACAAACAGTGAGCTGATGCACAACAACCAGGAAGGTATTGGGATGAACAGGGGGCCCCAGAAAGGTAGGGGGCCCCCTTGGATAAACCCTAAACCCTAAACCCTAAACACTACACCCTAAACCCTAAACCCTAAACACCCAGTAAATCTGCAGGCGTCGCATAGGGTGATAAGAAGAAAGGAAGGTTTGGGATGCGAGGCCTCAAGGCGAGCAGAAGAAGGAAATGCAAACCCTAAACCCTAAACCCTAAACCCTAAACCCTAAACCCTATGTAGTAGACATAGACCCCCGATCTCGTGCTGCCTCCGAGCGCTGCTTTGAGTAAAATAAATAAATAAAATAAATTAATAATAAAAACAAACAAAAAATAACTAAAATAATATAAATAATATAAATAAACGGGAAAAGCATCATCCGCGGTTTGCAGCCCCCGCTCCTACCGCAGCCGCAAGGGTTTAGGGTTTAGGGTTTAGGGTTTAGGGTTAAGGGCCCCACCTAAGCTATTTTTTACCGTTTATCTTTCCTTTTTTGCTTCTTTTTTGCATTTGTTTGTCAATTAAAAACAAAATCAGCGCTTTTTTATTTATTTAGAAGGAGAAGTATGTCGCTACACCGCTGGGCGGCTTAACTCCTTACAACGACTGGGTCCTGCTTTATAAACCCTAAACCCTAAACCCTAAACACTAAACCCTAAACCCTAGACCCTAGATTTGAGGGGGCTACAGGGAGGCAGCAGAAGTGCCGCCTGTTTTCTGAGTTTTAATGTTTGACGTCTAAGGGTTTGTACACTCCGCAGTGCTCAGTACATTTCTTTTTACTTCAAATAACTCTGCTGCAGCGCATGCAGAACACCAGCAGCAGCAGCAACAGCAGCAGCAACAGCAGCAGCAGCAGCAGCTGGTGAGCGTAATGGAGCCCGCAGAAGTTCTTCAAGAGGAGAGGCAGCTGCAGAAGCACCAACCCACGCAAAGGGTATGCTAGGGTTTTAGGGTTTAGGGTTTAGGGTTTAGGGTTAAGGGTTTAGGGTTTCGTATGCTTGAGTTTGTGTTTTTTCTCTGTCGGGTGGTTAAAAGCAAAACAACTGGAATTACACGCTGCCATTGCTGCTGATGCTGCTGCTGCTGTTGCTGCTACCTGCAGCAGCAGCAGCAGCAGCAGCAGCAGCAGCAGCAGCACCATGAGCAGCAGCAG
>NW_013548378.1:0-2427 GCF_000499425.1 Eimeria acervulina
AGACAACAGACACAACAACCCCTCAGCAGCAGCAGCAGCAGCAGCAGCAAGAGGTAGCAGCAGCAGCAAGAAGCAGCAGCAGCAGCAGGGACAGCAGCAAGGAGCAGCAGCAGCAGCAGCAGCAAGAGCAGCAAGGAGCAGCAGTAGCAGCAGCAAGAGCAGCAAGGAGCAGCAGTAGCAGCAGCAGCAGCAGCAAGTAGCAGCAGCAGCAGCAGCAGCAACAGCAAGAGCAGCATATACCTAAGAACTTCCTCCATGGGTCTCCGCCTGCTGCAGTAGGTGGTGTCTCTTGCTGCAGCGAGTGCAGCAGCAAGCCTCTGCTGCTGCTCCTCCTTTGACAGCAGCTGTACATACACCGGGGGCCCCACAGTCTCCCCCCCAGCAGCACAGAGAGGCAGCACTCTAACAGCTCCTTCTGCTACTGCAGCAGCAGCGCGGCTTGGCTGTTGCTGCTGCTGCTGCTGCTGCTGCTCGTTCTCACTTGCTGCTGCTGCTGCTGCTGCTGCTTTTTGTAATACTGCAGCAGGGAGGTTGCAGCGCGTATTTGCAGTGTATAGGCAGCTTCGAAGATATAATGATGAGGGGCCCCCCTTCCCATTGTTATATTCTTGAGACAAAGAAGAAGCAATCTTAGCTGCTTCTTCTCTTGTAGCAGGCTGCGCCCTGCTGCTGCTGCTGCTGCTGCTGCTGCTGCTGGGGGGCAGCAGCGAGAAATAAGGTAAATGACTAATATCGAAGAAGGGGACAGGAGGCCTCAGTGCTGCTGCTGCTTCAGCAAGGAGTTTGTCTTCCTCTTCATCTCCTGCTGCTGCTGCTGTCTCCTGCTGCTGCTCTTGCTGCTGCTGCTGCTGCTGCTGCTGCTTCCTGCGCTTGCGGAGGGAAGCAGCAGTTAGAGGGCTAGCAGCAGCAGAATAAAGCCCGTTTAACTCGTCTCCTCTCTTTGTGCTGCTGAGTCTCCGTTTGCTGCAGCCGAGTTCATTTGCTGCAGCATCTGCTGCTGTAGGGGGCCCCCAAGGGGGCCCCCCCTCTGCTGCATGCATCTCTGGGGGCCCCCATTGGCTGCAGTTCTGCGATTGTAGTTCTCTCATCTCTTCTTCTAAGGACAGACAATTTGATTGAGAAGCATCTAACAGACTATCGTCTTCTAATAAAGAAATACTATTTGCTGCTGCTGCTGCTCCTGCTGCTGCTGCACTGGGGGGCCCCCTAAAAGAAGGGGGGCCCCCAGTAGGGGGCCCCCTAGAAGTAGGGGGGCCCCCAGTGGGGGGCCCCCTATAAGAAGGGGGGCCCCCAGTAGGGGGCCCCCTATAAGGAGGGGGGCCCCTAGCAGAATTCATAGAAAGGGGGGCCCCTATTGGGGGCCCCCCTAAAGAAGAAGAAGAGGGGCCCTCGAATTGTTCTGCCTCTGCAATGAGGTCATCTATATTCTCCTCATAACCATCCATTGTAAACCCTAAACCCTAAACCCTAAACCCTAAACCCTAAACCCTAAACCCTAAACACTAATCCTTTGGCATTTGGGAGAAGGTTTCGATGTTTTGAAGGATAGAGGAGAAGTAGTGCTGCGCTTTGTTGTTGTTGTTTGCTCATAGGCAGAGACAAACCCTAAACCCTAAACCCTAAACACTAAACCCTAAACCCTAAACCCTCTCCGCGGCAGGGTTAGCATAAGAGATGATGAGGCAGACAGAAGAGATCTGTGTTATCTTCGACTTGTAATTACTACACTTTAGGGTTTAGGGTTTAGGGTTTAGGGTTTAGGGCTGTCGCTGTTTCAAAGAAGATCGGGGCCCGTGGGGTTGGTGGGGTTGTCTTTATAACACCATCGGTAAAAGCCTAGGGTTTAGGGTTTAGGGTTTAGGGTTTAGGGTTTATAATTAATAATTTATTAGAGATAAAATAAACAAATAAATTGTTTAATTTTATTATTTTAATTTATTTAAATTATTAAAAAGAATATCTGCATGCAAGTTGAAGGCCGAGTTGGGGCTTAGACTGCCCCCAGGTGTCTGTACAGCTCAGCACATAATTCTATTTTTTATTGTTTTAAATATATAAATAATTTATTAAATATAATTAATATTATAAATATAATTTATTTAAAACAAACAAAGGCCTTCTTATTTATATATAAAACCACAGTTGAGGTGTACGTACACCGCAAAGGTGTTGGCTGCAGTATTACGTGAAACTAAAGAGCAAACTATAAAACATATAATAAATATATATATATATATATATATTTGTATATATATATATATTTGTATATATATGTATATTTGTATATATATATATGCATGTATTTGTATATTTTTTAATGTAGAAGGTGTACATACACCTGAAGAGCAGAATATAAAAAGTAAATACATATATATATATATATATATATATGTACAACCGTATATATATATATATATTAGATGTGGA
>NW_013548377.1:0-3006 GCF_000499425.1 Eimeria acervulina
TCGCGAAACATATGGGTTTTCTACCCCTGTTGCTTCATGGATCGTACTGTATTTGCGGTGCCATGTTGAACGAGAGGTTAAACGTTTATGGGCGTGGTGTCGGCTTAATTTGCGCTTCGCGACTTGAATTTTCATCTGGGCTGTAATCCAGGTTGAATGCCTGTTTTTCTGTTTGGTGTTAGGCACAATGTGTAGCTTCAGTTGGATTGGCGCACCCTAGGGGGCATGCCTAGACACGGAATGCGCATTTGGTGATTTAGGGAGGGCGCGTTTTTCCCAGACCCGGAAGGATGGGCGTTCCAGATAATGTGCGGATGTGGCCACGGGGTGGAGTATGAAGGCCAGCATAGCCTGTGAACAATGAGGAGTTTGTTTCCGCCCCTTTTGGTGTTTGCGTTCTTATTCATGTTGGACTGGTAAACTATTTACTGGGATCGCACGATTCAGGGACGTGTAGGGTGCGTGAGCTGCGTGGCTTGCGTACTTGCTCATGGGATCTCGTCTCGGAGTTGCGAACACCACGCCAGCGTTGATGCCTTGTGCATTCGTTTCTCTTTTTGCTTAAATGCTGTTGGAGGAACTCGTGAACAACTGTTGGGCGGGCGAAGTAAATGCAGCCTTTTCCTTTTGTGGTGCGCTCACACGTCCAGCCATAAGCGCTGCTAAGCGCATCGAACAGGAAGTGCGTTGTGATTTTGGGCACTTGCGCGAATTTCATCACAGTGCAGAGTTTTCGCTTGGTTGGTTGAAAGTTTTGCTGATTTGTGCTGACAGGAACAATGAGCTTCGTGATCATTTTTCTGCAGTCGTGCAGTTAGAATGGTTTCACGATGAGCGCCACCTAGGACGTGCATTTGTACGTTGAATCTCAGACTGGATGGTTTTCAGTAACAGCTGGCAGTCTTCTAAGAATCTGCAAACGAACGGCTTCCACGTGGGCTTCTCAGGCCGTAGGTGTCTATGCGTGCAAGTCATTGCGCCCACTCGATATTTCTCGGACTTAATGTACGTGCCAGCGGCGTCAAAACTATATTTGCCCCTAGTGCCTCACTTTAGGATGAAATGCTTTTAATTGATGCCTTTGCACTGCCTAGGCAGCGGTATCGTTTGGACTGCATGCAAGCCAAATATGGGCAAAGGTGATCGGAGTGGCGTTCGATACTCTGTTGGTTGTGCTCGACGTCTGTTGATCAGTTTGGCATAATGTTGCTTGGATGGACTTGAGGTTGGATGCCTGATTACCTGTGGTTTTAAGGGAACGCTCGTGCTTGACGTCTGCTGACACGACACACCAGAAGGCAGCATTTGACCCATAGAGTGCATACTCGCACTCCTTGCCTGCGCTCTCAACGCGGAAGTGGGAGGTTGCTAGCCTAGATTCCAGGGCGGCTAGCTGCGGACGATGCAGGTGGAGAGTTTCGTGCACTGCAGTGTAGAACACAGACAAGCCCGCGAATGACGGGCCCCTTGAGTCCGCTCATGCTACTGCTCACGTTTGTAGTGATTTTGCATTGACTAGGCCTTCTGCTGGTGCCTTGCTGTCCAGGGCTATAAAGTGCGCGGGAGGTTTGATCTCGTCTCAAAGTTGCAAACCTCACGACAGTGGTGCCTCCTCGAATATTTGTTTTCCTCCTGGACCGAAAGCTAATATTTTTTTGTTTTGTATGCGCGTCTTGCGAGCGATTGTAAGGCAGGCGAACTATATAAACCTTCTAGTCTTTTTTTGCATCGCTTCGTCGCAACATGTGGGTTGTATGGCGCACCGGACAGGAGGTGCGTCCCGTTATGAGGAAATTGCGCAAACTCTTTTACAGTGCAGAGTTCCTCGCAGCTGGAAAGTGCTACTTCCGTGTATGCTG
Source organism: Eimeria acervulina (assembly GCF_000499425.1). Taxonomy (NCBI): domain Eukaryota; phylum Apicomplexa; class Conoidasida; order Eucoccidiorida; family Eimeriidae; genus Eimeria; species Eimeria acervulina. Next base: position 1,860 of record NW_013548377.1, read on the forward strand.
GCAGCGGCGTTGGTCTCTGTGCTGCATAGCGTTTTTACATTCGTGCAGCACCAGTACCTGTGCCCATAATGCGCGAGGGGAAGCGCATTCAATGCAACTTACTGTTTAAAGAGAATGTCCACATGAAAGGCACATACGCAATCTGCTCAGAATGTAGGCTTTTATTCGAGCAAGCTGCAATGTTTGCATGCGTAGAACCCGACTCTTCCTAACCAGCACACGCTCGACAGAGGCTTGAACAGAAAGTATATATGCACATGCGTTTCGTGCTTATGCATGCCCTTTTATTCTTGGAGTCTCTAGTAGGCGTAGAGGAAAGGGAATCTGCAGCTGCAAGTATGAAGGCGCCAAAACTTCGAGCCTGACGATTATCTACACACTTGCGTATGCGTGGCTTGAAATGTCCCCCAACGCGTTAAAGTCCTGGATTTGCTTCAATGGCACAGCGTGAGAAAGTTGAGAATTTATTTGCTCAGCGCGTGCGTTGCAAAGGCCCCTGCAGCGTCGTTGATTATTGTGTCGCTGCGTCTGCCCACGCTGCGTTGGGCAGGCCCGCTAGTACTGTCACCGTCAAGGCAGGCATAACTTCTCTGAACTAAAGAACTCCGAATTGTAGAGTGGCGCTTCCTGTGCCATATGAGGGAACCTTGGTTATCTGTGACCACGTTTTTGATGCTAAAGGCACAGGTTTGCTCAATAGACACATTGCTAAGAAGCAGTCAATGACTGCTGTCCGATGCGCCCTGCGTTGAACCCCCGTCGTTGTGCACTTGCAGTTGAGATGAGCTTTTCCATTTGTTTCCACGAATGGTCCTCCTTCGCCAGCTATTCTCTGCACGGGCACTAAAGGCTGAAGGCGTTTTGGGCGATTATCACATGCCTCTGCTCTTTCTGTATAGATTGTGGGTTGGCGCACTCGACGGCCGCAGAGACCTGCTGACTGTATGGGTATAGCAGTTTTCGGGACGAGCTGTTCGGACCGAATTCCACACAGCAACGCTTCTGCAAACCAGTCCGCCGATCTCTCAAAGCAACTGGGGCACCCCAGGGTGGCAGACGTGCCTACGGAATATCGCTACCTAAGTTATACGTGTTGTAGCAGGCGAAGGGCTGCACACTCACATGAGGTATATTCCTGTGGGGTATG
>NW_013548376.1:0-3178 GCF_000499425.1 Eimeria acervulina
CTTCCTCCCCGTATGCAAACCCTAAACCCTAAACCCTAAACCCTAAACCCTAAACCCTAAACCCTAAACCCCATAGATCCTATAGACCCTACAAACCCTAAAGACCCTAAACCCTAGTCCCCATAGACCCTACAATGTAAACCCTAAACCCTAGACCCTATAGACCTAAACCTTCAACCCTAAACTCTAAACCCTAAACCCTAAGGCCTCGCTAAACCTGAGGGCTTATATTATTGTATGGGGTTTAGGGTATAGGGTATAGGGTCTAGGGTTTAGGGTTTATAGCTGTAGAATGCTTGTGCTGTTGTTTTGCTTCGTTGCTGCCTTTCATGGTTTAGCGCTTCGATTTAGTGTTTAGGGTTTAGGGTTTAGGATTTAGGGTTTGTGCATGCGCTAATACAAAATATACAGTTCTCTCTTCAGAATTGAATGTACCTCTATCACATCTTCTGCTTTTGCTGCTTCTGCTGCTGCTTCCTCTGCTGCTGCTACTGCTGCTGCTGCGATTTCTTCTTCTGCTGCTGCTGTTGCTTCGTCTTCTTCTATCTGCTTTTTCTTCTCTTCCTGCTGCTGCTGCTGCTGCTTCCTCTGCTGCTGCTGCTTCCTCTGCTGCTGCTGCTGGTGCTGCTGCTGGTGCTTAGGAGCACAACCCGTTGGGCATGACGGAGGAGTCTTCTTTCGCGACTTTGTTTCCTCGTTATCGCGAAAAGTATTTAAAAGAGATGTGGGGGGACATTAAAAAAGAATTATCTGCACACTTCATTAAAGCAGAGTTAAACCTAGTTGAAGGCTCAATTACTGTCAGAACGACAAATAAAACATACGACCCTTATATCATACTCAAGGTATCTAACCCTAAACCCTAAACCCTAAACCCTAAACCCTAATCCATCAAACATAGGCCTTATTTAAACCATAGGCCTTATAAATTCTAAACCCTAGGCTGTATAAACACTAGACCCTAAGCCTAAACCCTTGAGCGTATACCCTAAACCCTAAACCCTAGGGTAAAGGCTTTAAAACCTAAACCCTAGGGTTAAGGCTTTAAACCCAACTAGGCCCTTTAGTATAAAGTAATGGTGTTGTATGCAACAAGCAGACAAACAAAGACGTATAAAGTGCGGTGTTGGGGTGTATAGGCAGCTCGCCACCGTTGCTGCTGCATGCACGGAGTGTATATGCAGCTTTTGTTTGTTTTTTTTGTATTTTCTACTCTTTTCTTCAGGCAAGAGATATGATAAAACTCCTCGCTAGATGCGTCCCGCTGCAGCAAGCTAAGAAGATTCTTGAAGGTATACACTCCAGCTTCTAGCTGCTGCTGCTGCTGCTGCTGCTGCTGCTGCTGCTACTATTGCTGCTGCTGCTGCTGGCTATCGTCATGATGAATTGTCTGCTGCGGCTGCATGCAGTGTTGCTGCTGCTCTTTAAAACAAACAGAATGAACAAAATAGACAAATAAATAAAACAAACAAACAAAACAAACAAATAAATAAAACAAACAAAACACAAAAAAGAGATGATGGTGAATCTGCAGCAGCAAACAATTTATTTTTTTTTGTTTTTTTGTATAGACGAAATGATGTGCGATATTATTAAGATAGGAGGGATGGTTCGTAATAAGGTAATCAAAAAAGCTAATTGCTGCTGTTGCTGCTGCTGCTGCTGCTGCTGCTCTTACTGGCTGCCTCTGCTGTTCTTGCTGCTGCTGCTGCTGCTGCTCTTACTGCCCCTGCTGTTCTTGCTGCTGCTGCTGCACCTCTTGCTGGTCCTACTCTTTCTACTACTTCTGCCGCGATTGCTTCTTTTGTTGCTGCTGCTGCAACTTCTGTTGCTGCTGCTGCAACTTCTGTTGCTGCTGCTGCAACTTCTGTTGCTGCTGCTGTTGCATCCCTGTTTTTCTGTCTTTAGTTTTTTACTGTCTCCTTTTGTTTATTTGTCTGCTTTGTTGCAGCAGATGCTTCTTTTGTTTTTGTCTTCCTTTTAGTCTTCACTGTCTCCTTTATTTGTTTTAATTGTCTCCTGTCTCTGTGTTGTCTCTCCTTCTTTGTTTTTTATTTGTCTCTTTTCTTTGTCTTTGTTTGCATTGGGGTGTCTCTGCTGTGTCTTTGTTCGTTTTATCTGTCTCTTTTTGTTTATTTAAAGTGTCTCCTTTGTTTGTCTTTGTTTGTTTTTTCTGTCTCCTTTTCTCTTTCTTCACCGAACGAATGCATATTTATTTATTTGTTTTTGCGTTATTATTTTGTTTAAATATTTATTTGATATGTTTGTCTCTTTTGTTTATTTATTTTTGTTTTCTTTTTATCTCTCCTTCCTTTATTATATATTGTTTTTCTTTTGTTTGTTTTCTTAGTGTCTCCTTTTGTGGGGTGTTGGGGTGTATGTACAGGAGAAGTTTGTGAAAAGGAGACAGCGTCTTGTAGGGCCGAACGGAAGCACTTTAAAAGCTTTAGAGCTGCTTACTGAATGTTATATATTAGTGCAGGGACAAACTGTTGCTGCTATGGGCCGTCTTAAAGGTCTCAAACAGGTAATATGCATGCATCAATGCATGCATGTAGTGTGGGGTATGTTTTGCTTAGTTTTGTCTCTTCTTCGTCGGTCTGTTTTTCTTTTTTGTGTTTTCTTCTCTACCTCTTTTTCTTTCGCTGTGCACCTATGTATATGTATGTATATATATGTCTATCTATATATATGTCTATATATATATATATATATACATAGATATATATATGTATTTGTCTCCTTTCTCGTGCTTTATTTTTGTCTCCTTTTCTCTCATTGTGTTTCACCCCTTGTCTCCTTTTATTCCTTTTTATTTTTGTCTCTTTTTGTCTCTTTTTGTCTCCTTTTGCGTCATTTTAACTGTCTCCTTTTAAGTGTCCCTTCTGAATTCTGTTTGTCTTCTTTTATCTGCTGTATACTATCTCCTTTTACCTCCATTTAACTGTCTCCTTTTAGATCTTTAAAACTGTCTCCTTTGAATACTTTTTGTCTCCTTTTGTATTGTTTGCAGGTTCGGCGTGTAGTAGAAGACTGCATGAAGAATATTCATCCGGTGTATCATGTGAAAGAATTGATGATAAGAAGAGAGCTAGCTAAAGATGACAGTCTTAAGACGGTTTGTCTCTCTCTCTCTCTCTGTCTCTGTCTCTGTCTCTCTCTTTGTCTCTTTGTTTCT
>NW_013548375.1:0-1970 GCF_000499425.1 Eimeria acervulina
TTCCTCAAACGCACCACTAAATGCCTGTTCAGCCACAAAATGACACATTGCTCCACATACACAACCCCTGACCTTCCTCCAACATTACCTGCCCGTCTTGCCCTATGCAGAGGCATCCACTCCAACAAATATCGCCCACTCAAATCCTCCTAACCAACTTCCAACACACCGCTTCGGCTCCTTCCCAAACACAGCCCATACTCAAATCCACGGCTTCTTGTCACACACTTTACAGTATACTACAACTATTCAGCCTCCCCCCATCCCCCACCCAGTGCAAAACTCTGTAGCTGCCAAATCCAATGCAGTGTTTAACACGCATATGCGCCTCAGTTTCCATTTATGCGCACGTCCTGCGTGGCAATATACGCTGAACGCTACACAGCCTAGAATGGACCAGCAAACAGTATCCAGCCTCCATCAACGCGCAAGCACACCAGCGCATCGCTTCCTCAAACGCACCACTAAATGTTTGCTCAACTGCAAAATGACACACTGCTCCACATATACAATCCCTGACCTTCCTCCAACATTAGCTGCCCGTCTTGAGGAATGCATCAGCATCCACTCCAACAAATATCGGCCATTCAAATCCTCCTAACCAACTCCCAACATACCACTTCGGCTGCTTCCCAAGCGCAAGCAATAACCTAAAACCCGCCGCTTCTTGTCACACACTTTACACTATATTTCCCGGATGCAGCTTCCCCCCATCACCCACTCAATGCACAACACTGCAGCTGGCAAATCCCATGCAGTGTTTAACAAGCCAATGCGCCTCATCTTGCATTTACGCGCACTTGCTGCGTGGCAATATACGCTGAATGCTACACAGCCTAGCATGAACCAGCAAACAGTATCCAGCCTCCATTAATGCACAAGCACCCCAGCGAATCGCTTTCTCAAACGCACGACTAAATGACTGCCCAACAGAAAGATAACGCAGTGTTCCACCGACACAACCCCTGACCTTCCTCCAACCTTAGCTGCCCGTCTTGCCCTACGCAAAGGCATCCACTCCAGCAAACGTCCGATACTAGAATCCTCCTAATTAACTCCCAACACACTAGTTCACCTCCTTCCTAATCACAACCCCTAAAGTAATCCGCCACTTCTTGTCACACACTCTACACTATATTACCACCATTCCTAGCCAACTCCCAACATACCACTTCACCTGCTTTCTAATCACAACCCCTAAAGTAACCCGGCGCTTCTCGTCACACACTTTACACTATATTACGCCCACTTAGCTTCCCCCCACCCGCCACTCAATGCACAGCGCTTCTGCTGCCAAATCCACTGCTGTGCTTAACACGCCGATGCGCCTCATCTTGCATTTATGCACACTTGCTGCGGGGCAATATGCGCTGAACGTTACACAGCCTAGCATGAACCAGCAACCAGTAGCCAGCGTACACTAACGCGCACGCACACCGGCGCTTCGCTTCCAGAAACACACCACTAAATACCTACTCAACCACCAAATGACACACTGCTCCACATACACAACCCCTGACCTCCCTCCAACATTAGCTGCCCGTCTTGACCTATGCAAAGGCATCCACTCCAACAAATATCGCCCACTGGAAGACTCGTCTCCAACTCCCAACATACTACTTTTGGTAATTCCGAAACACTACCCATAACCTAAACCCCACCCCTTCTTTGTCATACGCGTTACAATATATTGCCCCTATTTAGCTTCCGCCCATCCCCCACTCAATGCACAGACCTGCAGCTGCCAAATCCTATGCAGTCTTTAAAACGCCGATACGCCTCATCTTGCATTTAGGCGCACCATCTGCGTGGCAATCTACGCTGAATGCGACACAGCCTAGCATGAACCAGCACACAGTAGCCAGCCTCCATTACCGTGCACGCACACCAGCGCATCGCGTCCACAAACGCACCACTAAATGACTGCCCAACAGAAAGATAACGCAGTGTTCCACCGACACAACCCCTCA
>NW_013548374.1:0-2335 GCF_000499425.1 Eimeria acervulina
TATATATATATATATATATATATGGTGTGTAGGGTAGCGTTGAGGTGTATGTACATCTCAGCACCTCCCTATACACACCGATCTAAAGGCTGCTACTGCTGCAGATATCTCTTCTTGCTGTACAGGCAGGCGTGCATAGCTGCTGTTGTAGTTTTCTAGAGCAGCAGCAGCAACTAGCTGCTTGCTGCAGCATAGGCAGTAACACCTGCTGCAGCAGATGCAGCAAATGCAGCAGCAGGTGCAGCAGCAGGTGCTGTTGCACCTGCAGCAGCAGCCAATTCTGCTGCACGATATTCGCGCTTAGAAGAGAAGACCTCTGCTGCATGTACAGCTGGAGAGCGAAGTAGCTGCCTATACACCCGAAAAGAAACAGTAGTACAGAAAGAGTCTTAACCTCAAAAACCCCTTATTTTAAGTGTTCTTACTACTCCACACACACCTTAGGGTTTAGGGTTTAGGGTTTAGGGTTTGTGATGCGGCGCATGCAGTCTGCCGCTGAGAGGCAGCAGCAGTAGCAGCAGCAGCGCATCTCATCTTCTGCGTTGTTGCTTATTTGAGGTGTACGTACAGCTCAAATGCAAGTTAAAAATTAATATTGAAGAAACATTTTCACAGAAGGCTGCAGAAGCAGCAGCAGACCCTCTTGCTGCTCCTCCTCCGTAGGTAGCTGCTAGCAGCAGCAGCAGCAGCATTCTAATCCCTTATTAGCTAAACTACTAATTCTCCTTCTCTTCTTTATTCTTCTCTTCTTTTCAAGAAGGTTTTATAGAGCAGTTTGCTGCTCCAGGCCGTGCAGCAGCAGCAGCAGCAGCAACAGCAGCAAGGGAGTTGTTGAAGCAGCAGCTCTCTGTAGTGGCAGACTGCTGCGAGCTCTTCGGCTTTCTCTCCTTGCTGCAGCAGCGCAGCTGGTTATTTGCTGCTGCACGCTTGATCCTTGCTGCTGCAGCGGTTTCTGCTGCTGCTGCTGCTGCTGCTGCAGCTGGCGTGTGTGTTGCTGCTGCTGCTGTTCCTGCTGCAGCCCCCCTTGCTTCTCCGGAGCGATTTGAGCTGCCTAGACACCCCAACTGTGGCAGATTCTCCATAGGATTTCACACATCCCTCTCATCTTGAGCAGGAGCAGTGGACCACCAGCAGCAGCACCAGCAGCAGCAGCAGCAGCAGCAGCAGCAGCAGCAGCAGCAGCAGCAGCAAGATGGCGGATGCGGAGGTTCCTTTTGAGGAGGAGACTGGGGTGTCTGGGGAGGGAGTTGAGGGTGCAGGATCTGGTGCTGAGGACGGCGGGGAGTCTCCGGAGGAAGCAGCAGCAGAAGAAGCAGCAGCAGAAGAAGAAGCAGCAGAAGCAGCAGCAGAAGCAGAAGAAGAAGCAGAAGATGAGGAGAACGAAGCAGCAGCAGTAGAAGAAGCGTTAGGAGCTCCTCCTGTCCCTTCTGCTTTGGGTGTATCTCTAGGGGACGGCCCTGAGCTGGCTGAAGCAGCAGAAGTTGTTGTCGTAGCTACGAGTCTTCATTCAATTAAGAGACAGTTCTTCAGCAGCAAACGCGTGCAAAACTTCTTAGACTGCAAAGGCATCGTCTACTTCCTCATAGACCGCAACAGAGATGTCTCTTCAGCCAAGAGTACGCTCATTAACAATATATATATATATATATTTGTATATATATAAGTATATATATATATATGTTTATATATATGTATATTAATATGTATATATATATATATATTTATATGCTTTTATACATATACATATATATATATGTTTATATATGTATAGATGTTTATATATATATATATATACATGTATATATACGCATATATATATATATATATATGTATACATTCCTCTCGCTGTCTGTGGCTTCGTGTCTCTCTCGCTGTCTTTGTGTCTCTCTTTGTCTCTGTTTGTCTCCGTTAGTCTCTCTCTGTCTCTCTCTGTCTCTGTTTGTCTCTGTTTGTCTGTGTTTGTCTCTCTTTGCTTCTCTCTGTCTCTGTTTGTCTCTTTATTGCTTTCTCTGTTATTGTTGCAGGCTGTTTATTTGTTTATTATATCTGTTTGTATATTTACTTCTTTTGTTTGTTTATATGCAGCTATCCACTCATTTCTGTTTGTTTGTCTGTCTCTTTAATTCTATCTTTTGCTCTGTCTCTGTTTTATTTGTCTTTCTCTGTATCTGACTTTGTCTCTCTCTCTCTGTCTGTCTCCTCCCATCTGTCTCTGTCTCTGTCTCTGTCTCTGTTTCTGTCTCTGTCTCTGTTTCTCTCTCTCTGTCTCTCTCTCTCTGTCTCTCTGTCTCTCTGTCTCTCGCTGTCTCTCTCTCTCTCTCTCTCTCTCTCTCTC
>NW_013548373.1:0-2349 GCF_000499425.1 Eimeria acervulina
TTATACATATACATATATATATATATATATATATATATATAAATATATATATATATATATAATTAATGCTGCATCCCCTTCTTATCTTGAGGGTTAGGCTGAGTGATGGTTTCATCAATAGAAAGAATTAAACATGCTGCTTCTGTTGCTGCTGCTACAGCGTGCTGCTTAACTGCTGCAGGCTCCCAGATGTGCGCAGCAAGACAGTCTCTAATGCCGCCCCTCTCGCAGTCTACACCGAACCAGCAAACTTCTGCGAACAATCACAAGTACTTTATTATTATTATTATTATTATTATTATTATTATTATTATTATTTATTAATGTTGTTAATTATTATTTGTAATTATTAGGAATTATGAATACTAGTATCAATTATAAATTTTAATAATAATAAATAATAATAATAATAATAAATAATAATAATAAATAATAATAATAATAATATATTAAACACAACTGCAACAATAACACTGCAATAACAGTCTAATGCTGCTGCAGCAGAGCTGCAGCAGCAGCAGAAGCAACAGCAGCAGCAGAAGCAACAGCAGCAGCAACACAAGTAACAAATACAGCAGCAGCAACAGCACCAGAAGCAACAGAATCAGCAGCAACAGCACGAGCATCAACAGCAGCAGCACCCGAATCCGCAGCAACAGCAACAGCAGCATCAACAGCAGCAGCACCCGAATCCGCAGCAGCAGCAGCAGCAGTAGCAGCAGCAGCAGCAGCAGCGAGAGGATGAAGGTGTTGTTTAGTGTGTCTCTGTATACCTTGGGATGCTGCATGTCTTTGTCTGAGCTGATTAAGAACATCAGTTGCATCAAAGCCTGCATTTCTTGTTAAACTCCTTGGGATACACTCGAGAGCTCTAGCAAAAACTTTTATTATCATTTGCTGCTTCCCGCCTATCGTTTTACTCTGCTGTCGTATAAAACGAGACAACTCCATCTGAGACAAACATAATGCACATATTTTATTATATATTATATTATATTATATTATATATTATTATATTATTATTATTATTATATATTATATATTATATATTGTACTGTATTATATTATATTACATATTATATTATACTACATTACATTACATAATATTATATTATACTGTTATTATATTATAATTATTTATTTGTTCGTTTGTTTATTTTTTATTTATTTGTTTTTATTATGCGTTAAGCGAATCTAATGAAGACACTCTAACGCACTAAACTACATAGAAATAATGAAACAAATAAATAAACGTAAAAAACCAGCAAAGAATAAACGAGTAAATAAAAATAAATAATAAATAAATAAAATACAGTAAAGAATAAACGAGTAAATAATAAATAAAAAATAAATAAGATACAGTAAATAATAAACGAGTAAATAAAAATAAATAATTAATAAATAAAATACAGTAAATAATAGACGAGTAAATAATAAATAATAAATAAATAAATAAAATACAAACAAATATAACTAAAAAATACAACAGACGCAATAATCCAGCTACAAAAGAAATTAAAAGATGAGTGCAAAGACAAAAGAATAAAGATTAAAATAAAATAAACTAAATAAAATAAAAACTAAATAAATAAATAAAAATAAATAAATAAAACAAACAGCCTCACCATATAACACACTGCAATATATCTCTCTGCACCTGTCTCTCTTTCTGTCTCTATCTCTGTCTTTCTTATCTGTCTCTCTCTCTGTATCCCCTCTCTCTGTCTATATATATATATATATTATGTATATGTCTCTATTTGCTTCTCTATCTCTCTCTTTAAACATATATATATATATATATATATATATATATATATATATTTGCTTCTCTATCTCTCTCGTTTTAAATAAATAAATAAATAATAAATAAACACACATATATATAAATACATATAAATAGATATAAATATATATATATATATATATATAAAGTGTTGTACACAGAAGCATTATAGACACTGTGCATTACGGTGTATGCGCACCTCAATAGCGCCTCCACCTCCAACAACTGCATGCGATTTAATAGCTCTTTTAACTATCATAATTGCATCATGAAGAGACCGCTCTGCTTCTTCAAGGAACTGCGGGGCCCCCCCTCTTAATATTAATGTCGCAGACTCTGCTTTTGAGCAGCCGCTCAATATGTTATAACGTTCGCTACCGACTTGCACTTCTTCAAAGACACCGCAAGTACCTGTATCCATGCATATCAATATATTTATTTATTTATTTAGTTAGTTATTTAGTTATTTATTTTATTATATTTTAATATTTATATGTATATATATATGCTTATATATATATATATATATATACGATGCAGTCTTATGATTATGCGGGCGAATA
>NW_013548372.1:0-2529 GCF_000499425.1 Eimeria acervulina
TATATACATAAACAAGAAAATAATAAATATAAATATTTATCTAACTCTAAGAACGCCAGTAACAAACACAATAATAAAACACAATTAAATATAAATAAATACAAATATAAATATAAATATAAATATAAATATAAATATAAATATATATATATATATATTTACCTAGCCCCTGTTCTAAATTCATCATAATCAACAACATCAGGCTTCATAGCTTCAGGTGTAGCAAAATATCCTCCCATACCCAAACCGCCTAAGATTGAAAAAATAATAAATAATAAATTATCTCCTGGCTTTACTAATAATGTCGATAGACCTAGAAAACAGCCGACCCAGAGCTGAACAAACAAACAAAAACAAAACAAAACAAATTAATATACTAAGGAGGATTGAGTAAATAGTTATATATACATATATATATATATATTTATATATATTTATGTACATATATATATATGTATATATATATATATATATATTTATATATATTTATATACATATACATATATGGATAAAAATAAAAAGTAATTGCAAATAGGCATAAAAAACAAATAAACAGGAATTGAATTAAAGACAACCAAAAACAGAAACAACAGCATAAATATAAAAAATACATAAACAAACATAGATAAATAAAATAAAATAAATAAGTAAATAAATAAACTCAAAGGATGTTCAGGTCTATGATGATGGTTTTTATTAGGGTTTAATAACTCAACACCTCCCCTACAGCTTCCCCAACAAGGTTTAGGGTTTAGGGTTTAGGGTTTAGGGTTTTAAGGGTTTAAGGTTTAGGGTTTCGTGTTTCATGTTTCGAGTCTGTTATTAATGATTGACTATTTTTTTAATTAATATTTTAATAATTACTAATTACTAATTAGTAATTAATAATTAATAATAAATAATTATTAATAAACAATTACTAATAATTAATAAATGACTAAACAATTAATGAATAAATAAAGAATAATAAAAAACTAAAAATAAACAATAACAACTAAACAATAACAAAAAACAATAAATAATAACAAACAATAAAAACTAATGACAAAACGAATAAAGCAATGAAATAAAAAAACGCATGCATGCATGCATGCATGCATGCAGATAGAGATAGACATACCCCTGCCAGTACAAACCTCCATTTCTTTTCAACTTGTAAATAGGACGACCCAAGGAAGACCCAAAGAGGCATCCCTAAGACAGCACTTGCTGTAAATAATAGCGGCGCCCAGTCTGTAGCAAAGCCTGACTGTACGATATGCTTGCAGAAGTAGGGCAGCATCATCGGTGTTACAGCCCCAGCCATTATCATACAGGAGTATGATACTATCAATAAAAAGAAAGGTCTGCAGTTATACATACACACAGACATATACATATATATACATATATATATATATATATTCTATGTTATATATTATATATTGTATATATTAGATGTTATGTTATATATTATGAATTATATTATATATATATATTATTTGTTATATATATATATATATTGTTGTGTATTATAGATTATACATTATATATTGTACATACATTTACAGTTATATATATATATAGATATAGATATATATATTTTATATATTTGTCTATTTTTTTTCTTAATGGTTTTATTGCATGGGGTTTATTTCTTAACTGAAATTAGCGCAGTTATAAAAATCAAACAAAATAACAAAATAATATTACTTAAAAAGAATAAAAAGCAAACAAAATAACTAATTTTTATTAGTTAGAATGATTAAAATAATTCATTCATTAACCAAACAAACAAGACAACCAAAACAAACAAAACAAACAAAACAAACAAAACAAACAAAACAAACAAAACAAACAAAACAAACAAACAAACAAACAAACAAAAAAAACAAACAAAAACAAACAAAAACAAACAAACAGACAAACAAACAAACAGACAAACAAACAAAAGAAACAAACAAACAAAACAAACAAACAGACAAACAAACAAACAGACAAACAAACAAACAAGAAGAACAATAAGATGAAGAAAGACTAACAAGTTAAGAAACATTTCTTGTATAGAGCGTAGACCTGATGAAAACCACTCTGCTAGAGTTTGCTGCTCTGTTTGATATTCAACTTCAACTGCCTCTTCTTTAATAACAATTAACATTATTACAGTCCCTAAGAAGAAAGCGCCTGCATATACGCAGCCTAATATCATAAAACGAAAACGTGTTGCCTCCAGAGACGATCCCAGAGACGATCCCAGCACCCCGTGCAATAAACCGCAAGATGTAGACCCCACAGTTATTACAGATACTGCAATAGCCTGCATACAAATACAAACAATATATATTATAATATATATTATATATATATTATATATATTATATGTCTCATTATAGAATAATATATAATAATATATATTATATATATATTATATATATTATATGTCTCATTATATTATATATTTTATATACATATTATATGTTATTCAATCAAGGTCTTTTATGCTTAAAAGAAACAGAAAGGAAGGTTAAATATTTATATATATACATATAT
>NW_013548371.1:0-3319 GCF_000499425.1 Eimeria acervulina
CACGGATGGCGAGAGCAATTTCTGACAGAGTATTCCTGCTGATGATTGGCAGCGTTTGGACGTTTGATGCGGCTAGCGGTCGAGGTGCAAGAACGCTTCCCCGTCTTTGCGTATGTTTATCCAGCAAGTAGGGTGTGCGCATTGGTTGGCTTCAGGAGCAGGTGCGCTGCAAACACACTTGCTGTATAGATGTTAAGCTGCCCGTGGTATTGAGCTCAAGACGCCTAGGGATTGTGTTGGGCATTGGATGCAGATAGTGGCCGAGGCACGAAATCATGCCGCCTTTTTTCTGCGTATTTACCTAGTAAATGACGCTTGCGCATTGCTTGGTTTCAGGAGCAGGTGCGCTGCAAACCCAGTGGCTGTATCGATGTTTGGCGGCCCCTAGTACTGCGCTGAAGATATTTAGGGATTCTGCACTTGCTCTTTCTGCACTTGGTTGCCAGCAGCCCTGTGGTTGGTAGGCATTGGGACGGCGGTCTGCAGACAGGTTGAATTGTGTTTGCGTTGGCAGTTTGGGTAGGGGTGGCGATGCGGCACGATCGAGCTTTGCGTTTACTTTTCTATTGTTCAGCGTTTTCGTGTGGCATGGTTTGAATTCAGCAGGACGTGCGTGGTTGCCACCAAGGTTGCAGAGAGTGTTGTGTGGGCATGCATATTGGCGATTTGGCTTGTAGGACGGGAATGGTTGCTTGGATGAAAGCACGGATGGCGAGAGCAATTTCTGACAGGGATGTTGGCGGACGGCTTGGGAGCTGGGAGCGCGGCTTCGCAGTGTGGGGCCCCTGTACGTTTTAGGTAGTAGTTGGGTTCGCCGGCGTCACGCCAAATTCCCAATAGCGTTCTATAGACGCAGTCGAATGCCTGCCTCTTCAGGGGCATCGATGATACACGAGAATTGCCTCGGCTTCTCAGCCATGCCCCAAGAGGAGCGACAGGCCCCCATGGGTATGTGACAGTAGGCGCGTGCCTAAATGTGGTTTAGGTCGAGCAATGTGCCCTTTTGTGTGCGTGCGAGCAACTACGGAAACTATTGAACAGGCCCGTGTGTATGTGTAGCAGCGAAGGGAGGGCGCGGACAGCTCGATGGTTTGATGCTCGCCTGCACAGATCGTGATGTACACTGCCATACAGAGAGTGCGTGGAGGTGCAAGATGAAGCGATGTGGGGTGGTGGTCTCTGGAGTGTTTTTTGCGGGTGTAGCGTTGCGTTTTGGGTACCGGGTGAGGGCGCCCTGAGCGGCAAGGGCGTAAAGTGCATAGTATGTGGCAAGAACGGTTCGGTGTTTCAGCAAGGGGTTGCTGACGAGCTGGCAGAAGGCATACGCGCGCGAGATATTTCCTATGGTAGGTGGATTGGCGTAGACCTATAACACAAGCTGAATCTTGAACGAGGAAGGCTTTTGTTCCTGCTTGTGGAATGGTGACGAGGTAGGCTGCTCTTCGGTTCCGGTGCGTTTTGACCCGCATAGAAGCCATTGGGGCGCGACCCGTTTGACCCATATGGGCTCCATCCCTTTTTTGCCTGTTTCGTATGGGCATGCTGTGCGATGCTGCACGCTGTCTAGTTAGAGGGAGCAGTCGCAAGTATGCTAACCGATTTCAGGCAGTGCGTCGCCACCCGATCCATGCTTGGAGTATGGACTTGCTAGCTTAAGAGATGCTGCGAGGCGAACAGCGTACTTTGTTCTTCAATTATCCGTTCGTGTGCAGTGGTAGAAGCAGAAAGAGACTGTTTCTATTCGAAAGGATTGATTGGAGTACTGTTAGCACAGGCTGCGATTGAAACATTTTTGGTGTTTGCCACGTGACTTCTCCGAGATTGAGGAGGCAGTGGACAGTTGTGTGCTTGTTGTGCGAAGGAAGGATTTCTTTGCAGGATGGTATAGCCATCCCCTTGGGGTATCAGGATACTAAACCGTTCCAGACGAATAGGGAGATTTACGTGGGCTATAGCGGATGCGGCAGATTGAAATGGACAGTCTTGCTAGCGTCCCTCCGTGCCGAATCTATCGTTCCTCAATTCAGCAAAGACACTTGATGCGACGCCCTCTTAACCACACGATCGCGTGCCGGTTTTGTAGCTTGAATCTATTTGCAGCGCACGCTTATACCTTGGGCCGAATATCGTTGGCAAAACCATGCAGGGCCTTTGTGGCTGGCGTTTTCATGCTCCAGAACGGGGGAAGAGGAAATGTACACACCGGGAAGCATACGTCTGCGTGAACACAACCGTTGCATGATGGAGTATACCCTTGCAAACAGCCGGTACGTCTTTTTACTGAAATACGAAGAAACGAATGCACACAGACATTCTTGCGGGGAAAATCAGCCTACCATGCAAGTGGCCCAGCATGGCGTGTGCATGCAGTTGGAGCCGACTTGCGGAGGAGCGCTATTTGAATCAGCGCATCCAATAGTGCTGGCAGCGTCAGGAGTGGTGTCGGCTGCGATTTGCATTGGTGGAGCTACTGAAATGCGTGCGTGCTTTTTTTACACTTTTTGTTGACCCGCTGACGTGAAGGGTTGTCTTCCACGGTTAAGTTGGAGCCTTGCAAGAATATAAATTGCGTCGGCCACGCGGGATGTGTGAATGAAGGGAAGAGTGGACTGCAGAAGCTCTTGCCGCAGTGCAAGCAAGACGACACAGAAAGTGCGATGCGACAGCAGACAGGAGATCCTGCGTATCTACAAGGACCCCTGTGGCTCTGGGAAGTGGAATTGGTTTTCCTTTATTGCACAGAAATTTAGCTGAATAAGGAACATTAGATTCCCGTAGAGCCTTGTCGGACGCATCGGTGGCAGTGCACACGATAAGTCGAGTTATACAAGACTCTAAACAGGCAGAAGTGGACGTTCTACAGTAGGGCACTGTTTGGGCTGCGCTGGCAGACTCTGCACTAAAGTGATTGAGATCGCACATGTGCATTGGGTGCAAGTGGGAGTGTGTCAGGTATTAGCGTCCGGCAGTGGTGAGCCGCAGGAAGATGTCGAGGGTGCTATGAGCCGCGCCTTACACCTGGTTGCCTGTGTGGCTGTGAGATGGTATTTGGGTGTGTTGGCCAACGCGCCAACATCATGAGCGGCTTTCGGAAGTTAAAGAAGAACAACTGTGAAATGATGAGCTGGCTGTCCCGCCAGCTTCCGAATAGCATGTTGTGGTTGCCTTGAGCGCGCTCGTTTCAAGAGTATCGAAGACGTGTATGAGCTGTCACGGGTTCTCAGCCACGCAGCAAGACAAGCGGCAGTACTTTGCGGATTTGTGACACTAGGCGCGTGTCCAAATGCTGTTTAGGTCGATCACTGCCCTTTCGTGCGAG
>NW_013548370.1:0-2791 GCF_000499425.1 Eimeria acervulina
CATCCGAAACCTTCTCTAGCATTGCGTTGGAGCGCTGCCTTACCCAGGAGGTATGCCCCTATTAGCAAACGTATCTGGTCAGCCTGGCCGTCGGTCCTGTCATGCCACACGCCTTCTGATGCTAGGTATGGATTCGTAGGTGCGCCCGTGCAAATGTGTGGTGTGGGAATGTGCGAAGTGCGGGGCTAGCTTGCTTGAACCGTGCATTGACTTGGTAACTACATGTTCCAGGAGTTTCGGCTCTCTAATATGCATTTGCGAGACAGAGTTACATTACTGATATTACAAACGACTCCGGTACGTTTGCAAGGCAGTATATGTGCAGTTGAGTTCGCGGTGGTAGGTGGCAGCGACTAGGTGATGGTTTGTGGCAACTGTTAAGTATTGCTGACGAGCAGCCAGTTTGAGGGCAGGTGGCTTGGGGAGAACGACAGTGGGGAAGGGCAGATCGCCGCTGAGAGCGCAGCCAACACGGACTTTGGAAATGGTCTTGGTGTCTGGGTGCTTCCGACAGAGCGCGGAGGCCGTAGCTCATTGTGTAGCTGTTAAGTAACACACAAGAAAGAGGAGCCCGTAGTACATGCTGCTATTTCTGCTTGAGTGAGAGTATCTAGCTTGCTTTGGGCATCCGTGCAGTTTAGGAATTTGTAAGCTAGACGCCCCATGGCAACAGGATAGTAACCACACAGCATAGTAGGGAGAAGCATGCGGGAAACAGGCCCTTGCTCTGCAGCCACGTGATACTTCCTACTTGTCTTCAGCACTTTTTTCTGTGGGCATTCCAACGAGAAGCGATTCGACACAAACGCCTCATTGTTGATCTTGCGTTTCGCTCGCTTGCCGTGGTCGATATAAGTTCCATCTGTAGATAGGAGCGCGCAGCATTTTGCTGATACCTAGAGGACGTGCATGGGCGAGCAGCGTGGGGTTATGTAAAGCGGATGACCGGCTCTGGTTGTGCGCTGTAGCATAGCCTTTCCTACCGTTGCGGTGGCTTGCCCTTTGGGCCAGCACGAATGCCATTAGACGCCAACTCATTTTCTCGACACATTGATGCGCACTGTCACATTCCAGCGCGTATGGAATCTTTCATGAGTGTATATGTTCGTGCGTGCATATTTATGCAGTTGCGGTGTGATATGAAGGCTTATTTAGCCATGCTGTGTCTTGGTATCAACCGCGTGGGGGTGTTTCGGCGCTGTGGCATGTGCTTCTTAGGCATGGTCTGGCATTGCAAGAATCTGAGTGAACTGGAGACAGAGTATACGGACACCGCGGAACCTGGTCAGCGACAGCAGCGACTATGTAGTGATTTGTGTCGAACGTTAAGTAGTATTGACAACTATCCTTGTCATGTATTGTTGTAGTTATTCTGCGCAGAACAAGGCTAGCGAGAGGCCTATTGATAGCTCTCGGACAACAGAGAGCGAAACGAGTATCTCAACGTGCAGCTGTTAGGTGTAACAAGAAAAAGCGGAATATGTAGTACAGCATGCTACAGCCTGTCATTTCTGCGTTTGCGATAATACGAAAATTCGTTTTTTCGGTGTACGCGCAGTTTACGATTTTCGTTTGTTCCTGCCACAGCTAGGCATAGTGTTCACAGCACTAAATACAGTAGGCAGGGGCCCGCGACGAGGAAGGTCTAGTTCTGCAGGCTGTCATTCTGCAGGCGCATGATGCTTCCCACACATCTGGAGCACTCTCTGTTCCCGCTGGCATTCCAACAAGGAGCGATTCAGAAAAGACGTCCCATGCAGCCAGCACCATTGTGTTGCACTTGGCGCCGAGCGTACGTTTGGTTCGTTTGCCGTGGTTGAAATCATTTCAGTTTGTAGATAGGAGCGTACGCAGAATGTAACGGCGAGCTAGCGGGCGTGCATTTGTAAGCATCTGGGGCTTATGCAGCGCGTTTGTGCCTGGGCTACCGCGGTGTAGCGAAGTTTTCTCTGGCGTTGCGAAGGGGCGCTGCTTTGCTCAGGATGTATGCTTTTATGAGCAAACGTTTTTGCTTAGCCGGGCTGTACGTAATGTTAGGCTTCAGGAGGTTTGATGGCATGCATGGATGCGCATGCATGCAGATCTTGGGCTGCAGATGAGAACTGCACGTCAATTTTCTTTTTCACTGTGGCCTGCCATCTACTGTTTGGAAATGTTGCGGCGCTCTGATGTGCGCTTGCGAGATCGAGTGTGGCATTTTAAACGACTTCGGTGAATGTGCAAGCACTATATGTGGAGCGGCAAATGTGGTAGGAAGCAGCAGCAGCTCATCGGTGGCTTGCGTCAAACGTTAAGTAGCCTGGACGAACACTGGCTTTGTCCGTCACGGTAGGTGTTCGGGGAAAGACGGAACTGGGGATGAGTGGCCCGCGGCCGAGTGAATGGCCAACACGAACTGCGCAGATATCCTTGCTGAATGCGAGGAAGAACATGGAAATCTTAGCTGACTGTGCAGCCTTTGGGTAACATGGAATCAAGTACATGCTGGATTTCCTGTTTGATCATTCGGCGTCCGTGCAGTTTATGAATGTGTAGCTGGTCTTTGTCCGAGCTCGCCACCCCGTGTCAAGATGTCCACAACATTTCAAAACTGTGGGCAGGCACTCGTCGGAACAAGCCCGCGTCCTGCGGCCACCCAGACATTTCCCGCACGCCATTACTATTTTTCATTTCCTCGATATTCCAACGTGAAGCGGTTCGCCACGGACGCGCCCCTGGAGGCAGTTGCATTGTCCTGCACGTGCGGTTGAGCATATGCTTGGTTCGTTTGCCGTGGTTGACCTCAGCTCCG
>NW_013548368.1:0-2394 GCF_000499425.1 Eimeria acervulina
ATATATATATATATATATATATATATATATATATATATATATATTTTATTTACTTATGTATTGTAGATAGACTTTATACGTCTGTGAACTGTGCATATATATATATGTAGACATATATTTATTATATATGTAATGTATATGCATTGATGTATATATTATAATTATTTAATATGTAAATGTATATATATATATATATGTATATATATTTACAAAGAGAGAGACAGAGACAGAGACAGACACAGAGTGAGAGGTGTGTATGCATACGACTACTTTGTACGTTTATTATTACATATATATATAGATATACGCTTATTATATATATATATATATACATATGTATATGTATATATATTTTGATGTATATATATTGATGTATGTGGATATTCGATTTACCTTACACTACATATGTAAATGTAAATATACATATATATATATATACGTATATATATATATATGTACGTATGTAAATATGCGTATCTAGACATATATATATATATATACCTATATATGTATATATATATGTATATATTTAGATATATATATATATGTATATATGTAATTCATGCATGTATGTCTACTCATACATGCATACATATATATTTAGCAATATATATATGTATATATTTATACTTATATGCATTTACACCCGCTATCTCTAATAATAATATAAATTGTTTGTATTGGCACCAGATTTAGGGTTTAGGGTTTAGGGTTTAGGGTTTAGGGTTTAGGGTTTTACGTGTTAATTCACTTTGTTGTAATACTTCATATCCATATATACACTATATATGTATATATATGCATATGTATATAAATGTATATATATAATATATATATATACACATATGTATATATGCATTTATATACATATATATATATATATATATATCGCATGCGGTAATACAGCGGAGTATATGTTTTTCGCTATTAGTTTGGCTATGAAAGTGTTTAGGGTTTATTAATGTTTATTAGGGTTTATTAGGGTTTATTAGGGTTTATTAGGGTTTATTAGGGTTTATTAGGGTTTATTAGATTTTATTAGGGTTTGTGATGGCTTATTAGGGTTTAGAGTTTATTAGGGTTTAGGGTTGATTAGGGCTTATTAGAGTTTATTAGGGTTTAGGGTTTGTTAGGGTTTAGGGTTTATTATGTTTATTCGGGTTTAGCGCCTATGAGATCAGCGAAGACATTGAAATAAGGGTTAATCTAGTAAAAAACTAAATATTTAAACATATAAATAATAAAATATAAATTATAATTATAAATAATTAATTATTATTAAATAAATAAACATATTTTAGAAGAACAAGAAGCAGCAAATGCTGCTGCTGGTCGCCAGCCCCAAGATCTACTACCATGCATGCATTTGTGCTCTTTTATGTTTATTTGTTCTTATTTTTTTAATTATTTTAATTGAATTATATTTAATTATTTATATTTAATTAACTATTTGGATTGATAAACATAAAATGACCGAAGAAACAACCGCAGAGCCCCAAGCCAGGGGGAAGCCTAACAGCACTAACAGCAGCAGCAGCAGCAGCAACAGCAACAGCAGCAGCAGCAGCATCAGCAACAGCAGCAGCAGCAGCAATAGCAGCAGCAGCAATAGCAGCAGCAGCAGCAACAACAACCCCAGTTTGCAGCTGCCTCTGTCTTTTACAGAGGCAGAACAAACAAAACATAAAAACAAATTAAACGAATATAAAAAATATCTCGTAGACACAAAAGTCGTACAAACTCTCGCAGAGGGTAAACACAAACAATAAAACAACTTATATATATTATATATATACCGGTAGATAGATAGATCTATATATATGTATATAGATGAGTAGATCTGTATATATATACATATGTATATACATATATAGACAGATAGAGAGAGAGAGAGAGAGAAACGATTAGATAGATATAGTTATATATATATATATATATATGTATTATCTATACTTATTTGCATATATTCATACATATTTATGTGCATGTGCGTATATATATATATATATATATATATATATATATACTGTGCATACAGCTGAAATCAAAGGGGATCCCGCGAAGACAGCGCAGAGCAGAGCAGATATAAAATAAAAATAAAAATAAAAATAAAAATAAAAATAAAAATAAAATAGAGATAAAAATAAAACAAAGTGCGAGCAGTCTGCTTATTTATTTATTCAAATAGCTGTGCTGCAGCTCTCTGCATACAGCCTTTAAGCAACAGCAGCAGCAAACAAAACAAAAATAATCTGTCTTCATTAAGAATTGCTGCTATATATATAATATACGTAATATATATATATATATGTATGTATATATCTATATACATATATATATATATATATATATTCTATATATATTTATATATTTATATATTTATATATGTATATT
>NW_013548367.1:0-3046 GCF_000499425.1 Eimeria acervulina
CCTCAGCGGCAACCAACGAACCGCATGCTCAATTGCCCGCCCAGGGCGCTGCAGCCGGCTGCGTCAGACGTCCTCGTCGAATTCCCTCTTCGCCAGAGGTCAGCGATGATCGAACATTCCAAGACGTGCGTAAGCATCGTGTTGGGCCAGGCAGAGACTGCGTCGCCTGCTTGTTTCTGCCTAGGGTGTTTGGGTTCCGTGGACGTTGCGCAGGCGATGCTGAGTGTGAACACAAATCCTGAACACTTCCAGTAACTCCGTTCATGCCAAGCCCACAGCAACATTTCAAGCATCTCTACTTTTCGTTCGCGTACTCTCTGCGTGCCACGGCGTTCACAAGGACACAGAGGGTATTGCCCGCGCCAGCAAACAAATCGCCCGCTGTCACCATTCTCGTCCATGTGTGCGGAAATTAGCTATCCGCCGAAAAAAGAAGCACGCCGCTTTCGGCACCCCTCTCCTATCCACACCAACGAAGACCAACCAATCCCACGCTAAATAGCAAGTGCACTGTGATGCAGTTGCCTGCTCTAGAACTCCTGCGCGAACCTTGTCTTGTTCACAGGCTAGTGATTATAGCATTCATGCACGTATATATCTATGCCTGCTGTCGTACAGGCTACACAGTAACAGTATCCAAAAGCCCTCCCACGAGCAGAATGGTCGGGCCTCAGCGTGTTTCACAGTGAAGCCAACTTGCCTCTGGCTAAACAAGTCACGTGTCCGCAGGCCTGGCTCCATGCAAGAGCGGATCTCGCGTGTTGCAGGATCGCTGCAAACTGCCCTAGCTTTTCCGTGCTTCCCAGTAGTGCCTCGACGGCCAAACAGTAGAGGCATACAGTCTGGACAACGCATTGCGCATTCGCACGCACACAGGTCTAGCCAGCCCGTGCGCACAAACTGCCCGGCCCAACGATGCTCCCACATGCAGGAAATCTGGCTCGCCTCCAAAGATTGCGCATACCCCATTCAGCACAACGACTGCATTCATACCAACAAGACCATCCAACCGCAAGCTCAAATCGTCGCGCAGGGTGTTTCAGGTGGCTGCGTCAGACGTCCCCGTCGAATCCAGTCTTCTCCAGAGATCAGCAATGATCGGACATTTCAAGACGTGCGTACACAACACCGCAGGGCAGGCTTCGGCTCTGTCACCTGTGTGTCTCTGCCAAGGGTGTTACGGTGCCATGCACGTATGCCGGGGGGCGATGAGCACGAACTAAAATCCTTGACACATTCAACATCTCCGTTCACATCAAGCCCCCAGCACCGTTTCAAACATCGCTACTATTCCTGTGCATACTCTCTGCCCACACGAGCGTTCACAATCGACACAAAAGGTACTGCCAGCGTGCGCACACAAACTGTCCGGCTCCACCATACCCGTCCACGTGTACGGAACCTGGTGCTGC
The DNA here is from genome assembly GCF_000499425.1 of Eimeria acervulina. Lineage (NCBI taxonomy): Eukaryota > Apicomplexa > Conoidasida > Eucoccidiorida > Eimeriidae > Eimeria > Eimeria acervulina. Next base: position 1,413 of record NW_013548367.1, read on the forward strand.
TTCCAAAACGATCATACCCCTTTCGGGACCCCTCCCCCTATCACACCAGCGAACCCCAATCAATCCCACGCTCAAACACAAGTGCACCCTGATGCGGTTGGCTGCTTCGGGAATCCTCCGCGAATGCCGTATTGTCCATAGACTAGCGATTCACGCATTCACACGCGTGTATATCTAGGCCTTCCCTCGTACAGGCTGCACGGTAGCAGTACCCGGAATGGGCTTGGCGTGTTTCAGAGTCGATCTAAGCTGCCTCTGTGGCTAAACAAGTCACGTATCCGCAGGTCTGGCTCCATACAGGAGCGGATCTAGCGTGTTGCAGAATCGTTGCAAACTGCCCTAGTTCTTCGATGCTCCCCTGTAGTGCGTCGATGACAACGCAGTAGATACGCACGACCTGGACAACTCAGTGCGCATTCGCATGCAGACAGGCTCAGCCAGCTTGCTCACACAATAGCCTCTATCGTGTCATGCTGCCGCGTACACAGAACCTAGCTCTCCTCCACAGATGGAGCGTAGCGCATTCAGCACACCGACCGCATTCATACCAGCAAAACCCAATTAGCGCCAAGTCCAAATGCCCGCCCAGGGGGCTGCAGCTCGCACGCTGCCAGATAACACAATGTTCCCACGTGCGCGGTACCTAGCTCGCCTCCACAAGTTGAGGACACGTAATTCAGCCCACCGACCGCATTAATACCACCGAACACCATCCACCCGCATGGGGATATGCAAGCTACAGCTAGCTGTGTCAGACGTCCCCATCGAATCCCCTCTTCTCCACTGATTAGCAATGATAGAACATCTCAAGCCGTGCGTAAACACCACGTGAGGGCAGCCAGACGCTGCGTCGCCTGCTTGTCTCTGCGTAGCCGGTATGGGTACGCTTTCCGAACGATGCTAACAGCGAACAAAAAACCTTGAAACGTTCAATATCCCTGTTTCAGCCAAGCCCCAAGCAACATTTCTAGCATCGCTGATTTTGATGTGCATACTTCCTGCCCACAACAGCTTTCACAAGGACACAGAAGGTACTTCCACCCCGCCGACACAAACTGCTCTAACCCACCATGCTGACACGCGAACGGAACCTAGCTATCCGACAAAAAACGAGCATACCCCCTTCCGCACCCCTCCCTCCCTCCACACTAGCCAAAAGCAACCAGCCGCAAGCTCACTACAAAAAGCAGGGTGATGCAGCTCGCTGCCGCAGACCTCCGGCTCGCACTTTGTCTTGTCAATAGACTAGCGATTATCCCATCCATGCACATGCATATCTATGCTTGAGCTCGTACAGGCTGCACAGTTGCAGTATCCACAAACCCCCCCTTGCGTTGAATGGGCTCGGCGTGTTTCAGAGTGGATCTAAGCTGCCTCTGTAGCTAGGCCAATCACCATTCCGCAGGTCTGGCTCCATACACAGGAGCGGATCTAGCGCGTTGCAGAGTCGTTGCAAACTGCCCTAGTTTCTCCATGCTTCCCAATACTGCGTCGACGGCAAGCCAGCAGATTGATTCATCCTGGACAACTGAGTGCGCATTCGCAAGGACACAGAAGCTGCAGACACCTCGGAACACAAACTGCGCGATCATACAATGCTCCCAATGCACGGAACCTGCCGCGCTTCCGCAAAT
>NW_013548366.1:0-2590 GCF_000499425.1 Eimeria acervulina
TTGCAGACAAGACCCGCGGGAACCGTACTGCCGGGGGATGGAGCTTTCAGTACAGGTCATTTCGATTCAGTGCTGCCGCTTGTAAGAGATTTATCTTCAAGATAATAGGAGTGCTAGCTACCTTTCATGGGAATGCGTTGTATATATTGAGGCCGTGCGTGGACGGGGATGCTGCAGGGCATGGAGTGCAGGTGGTGGCTTACCAAGTTTGATCGTCTGAAGCCGTGCAGAGCTGCTGCTCAAATTCCTCCAATGCTGCAAGAGAATGTAAGAACCATGCGAGGTGCCGTAGCCACAAATGCTCCTGCGCTTCAACTGACTAGGAGGTAAGTGGGTTATGTTTACGCCTAGACTGAGCTTGTGAAGGACAGTGCAACTCGGATACTGGGCGACAAAACGTAGACCCAATGATTTGCTCCAAAGTCAGAGTTTGGAAAGGACCACGTGTAGCGCATGGCTTGTTTTGTCGATTTAGCGCGTGAGTTCTGGACGTGAGGTCGCTGATAAGACCAGCTAATGTCTTGGATTTTCTCTCCCCATATTCTGTGGAGGCACTTGACTTTTTGTTGGGTTTCAACTATGTGGTGTGTGCTGCGCACTCCGACGATAATGGAGCAGGGGAGGCCACGCCTGCACACGGTACAGTCCAAACCATCGTTTTTCTCAACGATGCATGGTCGGCGGTGGTCGGACGTAAATACAGTATGTACGCATTTGTGGACTCACGCTGCGAGATGGCCTTGAAAACTTCTTCGAGCGCGTCAGCATAGTGCTGCCCTGCTGCAGACACGGAATCCAGTTGTGACAAAACTGTTGTGGCGTCTTGAACAAGAATAACCGAAGTTCTTCCCTCCTACTTAGGGCCTAGTGGCTCATCACAAATTGTAATGAGTGAAGTTATCGGCAACGCAAGTTGGTGTATGTTGATCGCTTAAGGCTGTGCGTCGTTGGCATCGGACTGCCAGCAAAGCCATGATGTCTCCCGCTTCATGTTTTGGTTGCATCATCGTCGCGCCGCCACTCTTGTTTAGTGGGGAGAAATAGTGCTGCGAAAGGATGCGAAAGGCTGAAGGAAACTTCACCTCCGTTTGCGTTCGCCGCCCAAGAACGCTAAGTGGCTCTCAATGTAGGAAGGGAGCTGCTATTCGGTGTGTTGGCATAATTAGGGCACTATCGTCTGCCCCGATGGTGCTAGGGTGAGCTTTGGCGTTAGACTTGTGGCAAAAGCATGTGAGCTACTCCTGACTTTGTAATACTTGGCACGCACGCGTGTTCTGATTGAGTTCTTTTTGACGTGCAGACAGACTCTGTTCAGTGCATATGGCGCGAACGCTTTGTGGACAAATCGCTGTGCACGTGGCATGCGAACGCGTCCGTTCTATTCTGCACAGAGCGTCAGTTTTATTCATGCGTTGTTGATTGCAAGACGCAGACGATAGACGCTACGCCTTCTTTGTTAACGAAATGATCTTAGTGACTTTGTGCGAAGGACAAGCCGCGTTTGCGAAAAGGGTAAGCCAAGTTCCTAGTGTTTCCTGCAGGGGCATTCGACATTTGCGAAAGGTTGTGGCTGACTCACCGAGGCATTCTTTTGGCAGCAGCGTGCGCCTAAGTACTGCCCTTCCTTTGGGAATGCAAAGTGCTTCTCTGATCGCCCGTGAGTTGTGTTGATTTTGCAATGCGCACAGACCGTGCGTCCTGAAAAGCATCTGTAGTGTTCTTTTATTTGCGTCCACAAGCGCGCATACGGACCCTGCTTCGCCGAGTGGGCAACGTGATTTGAATATGGTGTGAGATGGGCCTGGCTGCAACTTTATCTTGTTATGACTTGCTGGCGTTCGTGGACGGAAGTGCGTATTACGAGCATATAGGCTCAGTTTGGTAGACCGGGGAGGGTAGGCATCTGCAAAAGTTTATATGGCAAGGCAAAATACTTGTCGTAATGACTAACTATGCCTGTGAAGCATTCAATTACTCCTGGGTAGGACTGGAGTAATCCGTCGCCGAGCGAAACCATGCCGAATGGTTGAAAATGGCCGCTTGTTAAGCAGTGCAGATGAAGAGTTGGTGCTGCGCTAACTTACAGAAAGTTCGTGCTCAGTTGGTTATGCAGTCGAGTGAAGATTTATGACGAAAAACAACACGGCAGGCAGGAGCATGAAGATCTATGTAGCTTCTACTTGCAAGGCATGTATTTGCATGCTAGGGTGCTCTAATGAATGCGGTATGCACGTGAAGTTGCTCGTTCTATGGAAGGAATCGTTTTCCCGGAAAAATATGGCTCATGCGTCTCTTGAATGGTTGTATGCGCAAATTTGCATGCTTATTGCTTGTAGGTCGTGAGTTCTTCCTGATGGCGCTATGCAGCTGAGCGGCATTTTTTTAACTCGGATGGGCCGTTTTCGTGCCGTGGCACAGGTGCTGTTGAGACCATCCTCAAGTAGCGTTGCCGGTCCCTTTCCATGGCACAGACTGTATGTTTTGCCCTATGGGCGCCTGCATGAAGCTTGGTTTGGAGGAAGGGGGCTTTCACAGCTCTATTTGACTAAATGGCCGTTCAGTTTATGCGTTAGATGGCGCTCCTTTGCGT
>NW_013548365.1:0-2387 GCF_000499425.1 Eimeria acervulina
AGCAGCAGCAGCAACAGCAGCAGCAGCAGCAGCAGCAGCAGCAGGACATTGAAGGAGAGAGGTCTTTCTCGTTTGACTGGCAGTCGCTGCCCTCCGACAAGCGAACAGTAAAGCTGCTTTCTTCTGCTGCTGTTGCTGTTGCTGCTGCTGTTGCTGCTGCTGCTGTTGCTGTTTGTTGATTATATGTGTGTAATCCGCATGCAGTGTACATGCAGCTTTGGGGCTTTGTTTGCATGCAGATGATAGAAAGAGATGCTGGCACTGGATTACGTCTACAGACGGAGCTGCAGCGGCTGCGGGAGGAGCAGCAGCAGCTGCAGCAGCAGCTGCAGCAGCTGAACCCGAACTTTAAAGTGCAGCAGAAGCTGAGGGAGATGGAGGCGCAGCTGCAGCAGCAGGAGGAGCTGCAGCAGCAGCAGCGGCAGGCAGCAGCAGCAGCAGAAGCTAAACTCAAGCAGCTACGAATTCAGAGACGAGATGCCTTCATGAAGTGCTTCGTTCACTGTCAAAATGTTTTAAGTCTCATCTTTGCTCATTTATCGGCAGGAGGACCCATGCAAGACCAGCAGCAGCAGCAGCAGCAGCAGCAGCAACAGCAGCAGCAGCAGCAGCAGGACGGGGCGACATCGGATATGCTCATGCTGGAAGACAATCTGCAGGAGCCCTGGCAGCAACAGCAACAGCAGCAGCAGCAGCAGCAGCAGCAGCAGTTTGATGCAGGGGGGGCTCAGGCGTTTCTTGACTTGGAGAGTTCAGCCGCCTTTGCGAGAGAAGAAGAGCCTTTTAATTGGTAGGCGAATCTTAAACCCTATCTACTCAAACCCTAAACCCTAAACCCTAAACCCTAAACCCTAAATCCCTTTTATCTGCCCCAGATAGAGGGTGTAGGGTGTATACCTAGGCTCTACGACGTAGGATTAACTGTACCTAGGGTTTTAGGGTTTAGGGTTTAGGGTTTAGGGTTTAGGGTTTGTGTGGTTTGTGTGTTGTTCAGCGGGGTGTCTTTAATTTGTAAATTTCCTACAAAACGCTTTATGCATTTCTCTCAACTCAGCGGCGGAGAGCAGCACGTCGCGGGTTTGTCTCTGGCTTTGGCGTTGTCTTCATTCAATTCTGTAGGTTAAAACCTCAGGGTTTAGGGTTTAGGGTTTAGGGTTTAGGGTTTAGTGTGTTAGTGTTGGGTCTAGCAGTAGATGCGGGTCAGTAGCCCTTCCGGTTCAGCGGCTAGGGTTTAGGGTTTAGGGTTTAGGGTTTAGGGTTTAGGGTTTATTGCATTGGGGTTAGAGTTCAGAGTTTAGTGTTTAGGGTTTAGTCCTTAGAGTTAAGGTTTTATTGTTTAGAGTTAAGGCTTTATTGTTTAGAGTTAAGGTTTTATTGTTTAGGGTTGCGGTTTTATTGTTTAGGGTTAAGGTTTTATTATTTAGGGTTACGGTTTTATTGTTTAGGGTTTAGGGTTTAGGGTTTAGGGTTAAGGTTTTATTGATTAGGGTTAAGGTTTTATTATTTAGGGTTTATTGTTTAGGGTTTAGGGTTTAGGGTTTAGGGTTTGTTATTGCAGAAGGTGCCTTTTCTGCTGTTGGACGAGATTGACGCTCATTTAGACAAAACGCGTTTGAGTCGTTTGGCTGCACTTTTGAGAGAAATTTCGGGGGGTAGCAAAATCCAGTGTATGTTCATCACCCACAAAGAAAGGTACGCTTAAACCCTTCTAAAGCACCTCCTAGGGTCTAGGGTTTAGGGTTTAGGGTTTAGGGTTTAGGGAGTGGGGGTTTCGGGAACGGATGCATCTCTACATTTCTCTGTCTTCAGTATTATTTGTATATATACTATATATATGTATTTGTATATAATATATATATATAATTAGTTATTTATTTATAAAGTAGCTTATGTATATATATAAAGCTTATGTATATATATAATCTATAGAAATAAATATAATTATATATATATTATATATATATATATCTTGAAAGCCCTGTATGACTATATATGCGTTATGTATAGGATATCAATATAATGCGTATAGGATGTACTACAAAGTAATAACAGTAAATATTATTTATTTTTGTTTATTTATTTTGTTTGTCTTCTCTATTTAAAATATTACAGGCTATTTACAGCTGCAGATTTATTAATAGGAGTTGTAGAAGACTCTCTGCTTCCCTCGTCTTCTCGTTGCTTTTTCTTTGATGTTCGCCCGTACAGACACCGCGAGCCCCCTTGTGCAGCAAATTAAAACTCTAAAACAAATAAATAAAACTATTATCATTATTATTATTATTATTATTACTGAGGTGTATTCAGATAAAATGCTTAGATTATAAATGCAGCAGCGGCTTGTGTATATACAGCGCGAGTCTGCATGTTGCTGTCTATAGATATAT
>NW_013548364.1:0-3190 GCF_000499425.1 Eimeria acervulina
CTCAGCGCCATTTTCGGCAGCGACGGAGGAAAGATCGACTGGTCTAACTTCTCTCCTGAGGCCTTGGGCATGCAACTGAACTACGATGAGATGAGCACGGACGAGCTTGACAAGGTTGTAGACGCGTTTGTGCGTCTTGGGTTGATCTCTCCTGAGGAGAGAGAATCGTTCGGCGCTTCTCTTGTTGACCCCTCGATGCGCAACATGCTTCAGGCAGTTCAGGAAAACTGGAGCGATACCATGGACAAGGTTATGAAGGACCCTGACTACTTAAAGTTCCTCAAGGGATTCCAGAATAACATCGATGAGAATGCATTGGCTACAATTGTGGGGTTGAAGAGTGGTCTTGGTGGCGCTATTAGTGGCCGGGACATTACTGGCAAGCAGGAGGGGGTAGAGGAGGAGCAGTAAATCAACGACGAGAACACCCACCTCATAGGAAGAGGGCGCGCTTCCCACGAAGCGTGTTATTATTGTAATTCTCCATATTATTCGGTTGTTTATGTACATAACCATAATCACGAGCGAGGACCCGTTTTTCTCAGATGTGTTTTGGGGCTGAAGAATTAATGGGGTTTCTTTTATGTAGCGGCTTTCAAGCTGATATATAAAGGAAAGCCTACACGAGCACCTTCGCCTCCCCGATCATAAGACAACAACTTGTCATCTTCTCACGCGACGAGAGGGCTTCCAATTTCAGTTTCAAGGCCAGAAACACTACAGCAAATGTGTCGCCATCACATGTTTTATTCTCATAATCTTTAGGTGGATTAGCAAATAATCATTCGTCTTTAATTCTTCTCTTTTTAAGGCATACTCGCACCAGCATGAACGCCAGACTGTAGAGTGCAGAGAAGTCGCGTCCTTTGGGCGGGACAGATAACTTTAACTGCCGGGGTGCCATTCCTTTCTCCCAGCAGCCTTAGGCTAGAGCACAATAGGTGAATTAGCTATTTTGGATATGCCACGTCGTAGCTGTTAACCAGCCAAGTGCGAGATGTAGAGAGTGAAAACGAATCTGCAGGAAGGGAACCAGCGATGGAGGGAGTGCTTAGAGAGGAAGTCGTTGACAAGTGTCGGCGTAGAGAACACCATCCGTAGACAGAATATGCACAAAGATAGCCAACGACTGAAGGAATATCCAGTGCGGAAACTGGCGGTCGAGGGAATACTCGGGAAACCACCGTTAAAAGGAACCAGTGACACGAATAATATTCAAGAAGGCGCTAATGCGGCAATAGTAGCAATATTCAAAGAGGAAACCACCTGTAAAACGAATATTCAAGAGTAAGCCAGTTGTAAAAGGAATATTCAAGGAGGAAAACAAGAGGAATCGTCGGCGTAGCAACACAAAGGAATGCGCACGGAGAAACCGTAGGTGATGCACTTCAGCTGTCAGTGCGGCTGCATAAAAAGGCCGGGTAACACACAACAAATATATTGTGTATATAGTAATAGTAATATCCAAAGAGGACAGCTAAACAGAGTTCAGGCCTGAAGCATGCGCTGCACGCTGCCGCTGCGAATTCCTTCTACCTATGGGCAAGAAACAATGCAAAGAAGACAGAAAAAACCGAAGTAACCGGAAATATAATGCTGCATGCACTAAAAAGGAAGTGGAAAGAATGGAATCGCAAGAAAAGAATACCTAAGAGAACAAGAGGATGATGAGCAAACAGAAAAAAGATAATATACCCGTTACTATAGAGCAACAGAGCAACGAGAAAAGAAAGAATGAGAGTAGGAAACAGAGAGAATGAGGCTTCAAAAAAAGAATAGGGATAATACCAGTAGAAAGATACACCAACGAAAAAAGATCATATGGGGGGAAATGGCTTTAAAATGAGAATATGCGGATGCTATCTATGAACACAAGCAGTGCATTGCTACAGCCTCAAAACGAAATAAATGAAAAAGAGAATAGGGTCATGAATAAAACGACACAAATTTTAAGCTCACAACGAATGAACGCAGCAACAAGTAATTAAAGACAAAGCAAACAAACTGAATTACACTTTGCTTTCTTACAGTATCATCTCCGCCTCCAAAGAATTTTCCATTAATAAAAACACGAGGCACAGAACGAGCGCCTGTCTTCGTTTTCAGGTAATCTTGAATTGTATCACAAAAAGGATTATCTTCTATTTGCTCCACATGCTGCAAACAAACCGACAAGAAAAAGGCATTCGATGCTCTCCATAAGCTGCATCTGCTGGTGCACATGTACAACAAACAAATTATATATTATCTATCTTCGCTGCATAGTGGAAATAAACACAAAACAAACCACACAAAAGACATCTAGTCCAATACTCCAATCCTTCTGCATGTACTGCAAACAACCAACAAAATCATTGCAAATATAAGCAATTTGGCGCATGCACAGCAAAACACACGACAAAAACATATCTCATATATTCCTGCGAAGTGTTCATTACCAATGGATTGCAAAGCATGAATTCACACATATTTTCATTGGAAATTTCTTCTAACTTTAATGAACATTACAGTAATATTCTGTAACTTGATGCATCAACTGTAAAAAAAAACAATATTGAGCATAAAAATAACACTATCTACTGCACATACTGCCAAACAACGAATAGAAAAACACAAAACATGCGCTTCAAAACAAACAATAGCATCGAATAATCCACATCTGCTACACCTTCTGCAAAACAAACAACAGTAAACGAAGGCATGAAGGCACTTAAAAAAGAAATGCAGGAAAAAACAATCGATGTACACGAGGAATTAGGAATGTGTCTTCTCAGGGTAGTGGAATTCAAGTTTGTGAGAGCTTTAAGTGAATATGGCATCAATTTGATTTCATTTTTATAATTAAATTTATCATTCTAAGCAGTAGACTATTTGAAATATATAATCTTCTCAGTTAATATAAGGCATTCATCGTACTTCCCCTCCTCACACGCCAGGTTAGCGATAAGCAACAACCCAAGTTACTTTTGTGTTGAGGGAGAATTCAAATTCAATTGAAACTCATCTGTTGATTTTATATTTTCCCTCACCATGTCGCTGACGTTGAGACTCGTGAGGGCTGAAATCGCTGCTTTGCAATATGGGCAGTAGCTGCAGGGAGGACAATTTGAGAGCAAACAGAGGGAGAAAAGAAGCAAACGAAAGTCCATTCCCTTCATTCTTTACTGAAAATAAACGAGAAACAATCAAA
>NW_013548363.1:0-2934 GCF_000499425.1 Eimeria acervulina
GTAACCACCGCCACCTGCTACCACAGATTGTACTGTACTTGATATACTGCGTTGCCGATTTGCCGAGATCGTCTGTATTGTCCAGCTCGCCATCGATACTACTAAACGCTCTACACGAATCAACGCGTAGTCGCTTCTGCCTCCTACGTATTGCACTGCACGCATACTGCGCCACCGATTCACCGAGATCGTCTGTAATATCACACTCTGACACGCATGCTACAACAATGCCAAAACGTCCTGCCACACTGGATATCAAAGAAGAGCCCAGGAGAAACAGAACGCTCTGCTGCACCTCACGCAGCAACTGCATCGTTCTGCCAGCATTCACACACGCATGCATTGCTGGCTTCATACAGGCTGAAATGTGGCAGCACTCACCCGCGCAAAAAGATAAATTTGTTCGGCGCTATCTAGACTGCAACAAACTGTTCGCATCGCTAAACGCTTCCGAGCTTCGCAATAATGGCTCTGTCTTATATGCATACCGTGTGGCCGGAACGACGGGCGATCGTAGCGCCAGAAAAGGCATCGCCACACCACAGCGGTGAACGCGTGAAAGCAAACTGCATGACCCTACGATGAACGCACAAGCAAACCCCATAGGATCTAGGCAAATATTGTGTATGCGTCTGCCTGCAGAAGGAGCAACACCGAACCAAGGCAAGCGAACCAAAAGCTTGGTACCAAATACCAGACGATGCGGCTGGCTGCATGGGGTGCCCTTCTCGAATGCCTTCTCCTTGCAAAACCTACGACCGTCGGAAAATTGCAAGATATGCGAGGTGTAAAGGCGCACATCAAGGAAGGAGTCATGCACCACGGTCACCTCTACTTATTATGGTAAGTTGCTGCGAACACCCCTTTGGCCCTTCTCGAATGCCTTCTCCTTGCAAAACCTACGACCGTCGGAAAATTGCAAGATATGCGAGGTGTAAAGGCGCACATCAAGGAAGGAGTCATGCACCACGGTCACCTCTACTTATTATGGTAAGTTGCTGCGAACACCCCTTTGCGGAGACACAGTTTACTCGAAGGAATGACAGCGACGCATTCATGCATTGCACCTGTCCCACACACAGAACAGCTTATCGAACCTCGGCAAACCAGAACCTTCCGCCTGCGGTACGACTCTCGCCTTCTGTGCAAACGCCGAATGAATAGACGCAGGGCGTGTTGGTCGCTTGGCCCTGGCCCTGTTTTCCCCAGTCGCATTCGTGGTAAAGCCAAGCGCCACCATACAAAACCGAGCTTGCCATGTGTATCAGTAAACGTTTGACACAAGAGTACTAGCCGCTGCGTCGTGCCACGCCTTGTACTGCACACGTAGTGTTTCACACCGTGCTCCAGTGGATATCAACAACAACGACCGCCGGAATCACAGAACGAGCTGCCATTTCACGCACAGCAACTGCACAAAATTGCACACAAGCACAGAGACACCCGTCCCTTTTTCTCATACAAGCTGATGTATGGCAGTACCCATCGCTGCGTCAAGACAATGATTTTGCTTCGTCTTATCTTGACTCGCTACAAATTCTTCTTATTGTCAAACGCATTTCCCCGCTTCTCGATCCTTAGGACGCGCATACCCTGCATTAAAAACGACGAGCAATCACAACGTAGGTAAATCCTACGAATATTCCTATCCTCGAACGGAGCTTATTTCTCCCAGGTCATATCAAGCTCACACGCGAAACCAAAGGCCAGGCGATGCGGCTAGCTTCGCGGAGCATCACTGCTGAATCACTTCTTGTTCAAAGATCAAAGATAATCGACAATGTGCAAGATGTACAAGATATACGAAGCCCACGAACTATGGTATCCTTCATCGTGTTCGACTCGGATGATTATGGAAAGGTGGTGCAAATACCCTGATACCACATACTTAGCATTTCGAGACCGCAATAAATTGCAACAACTTCGAACAAAACAGAGAACCTAAACTAATGTCTCGCCAAGCCAGACATATCCCGTGCAAAGAGAGCTCTGCCCCCTTATGCGCAATCGCCGGCCGAATAGACGCAATACTTACTGCCCGTGTTCTTGGCCGCTTCCCCCGCCTTCGCCGTTCCTGTCCAGCGCAGACGTTCTCCCCTCCTGCATAACTGAGCTCCCCATCGATACGTCTGAGCGTTCGACCCAACATAAACCAAGCCAAGCGTACTAAATCCACAAAACTGCAGAGCCCCACAATGGTCAGATACGCAAGCGCCCCAGCTCTCCTACCAATGCTGCGCATACTCCTCTCGACAGAAAGAGTTGGCGTCAACGAGGGCAGCCGGACTATGCCCATGCATAATACCCAACGCCCGACGATACGGCTGATTTCATGGGGCGTCCACGTCGAGTCCCTTCTTCCTGCGCAACCTACGAGAGTCGAAAATCTGCAAGAGTGACACATTCATAAATTGCATCAAGTGCGAACAAAAACGCCCTACCTAATCGCCAAACCAGAAATACCTGCCAAGAACACAGCGTCCGCATTCTTTTTCCTCTGTCGCCCAGCAGCTGCACAATGAGGTACTGGTTTTACATTCATTCATGCGGGCGCCGCGAATAAATACGCAGTCCGTGCTCCTAGAACCGTTCTCCTCCGCCCGCCCGTCGCCACACCCGTCCTTTGTACTACCACTACCATCGTACATGACTCGGCTACCCCTCAATACTACTAACCGTTCCACACAGATGATTGCGTTGTAGCAGCTGCCTCCTACCACGTACTCCCAGGTACGCATACCCCTTCACAGATTCACTGGGGTCTCTTGTCATGTCCGACACTCTCTCGCAAACCGAATCGGAACGCCGAAATAACCGACCCAGTGAAAGCCAAAGAAGGACATCGTTAAAACGGAACAAGCTCCTGCTTCTTCTCATACTGCAATCCCATCACTCTGCAGGCATGCATATCCACATTCATACCTGCCATCAAAA
>NW_013548362.1:0-3111 GCF_000499425.1 Eimeria acervulina
CGTGCAGCATACACTGCATTCAACCTGACTGCGAGCTTTCTATTGGAGAACCTCAGGCGTAGACTGGTGAGTTTGCCTGGTGGCTTGGGATGGTGCCGCTTAGAATCTTGGTGCAAAAGAAGGTGTGCCTTGTTCTTGTTTTAGTGTGTACTTGCTTGCACCCCGCGTTTTCAGCTGGCCTTTCGTCGTGTGGTGTGGGTGTAGGTGGAGGCACTGTGCACGGCCCTGCCAAGCAATGTGCAGTTTTGCAGTCCGTGCATTTTGCCGTGCACTGTATTCCATATGTGATGTTGCTGAATGCTTGTACTAAAGCTTTTGCCCACTACAGCTGTCGGATACGTCAGCGTACGATGTCAGGCAAGGCAGCTTCAGCTGGTATGATGCTGGACTCCGTTGCATGTGGATCATCAGTAATGCGAAGGCACGCACTTTGTCGATGCACTTGCGCCGCGTATTGTTGGTACACAAGCAGCGTTTTCGTTGCTTGCGGGCTGGTTGGGCTGGGATAAACCAGGGCTGACAAAAGGGCGAACCAGCGGATCCGCTAAAGCACCACTGCATGTTGGCTCCAATATCCTGTACGCAGTCAGCAGTGTGCGAAGTAGCACTTCCTCTGTAGAGCGTTGGCTTATAGCTTACGTTGGTGGCATGGTTGGTTGCGGAGTTTAGGATTCAGATTTGCTGTGGCAGCTCTGTGTTAGTGGTCCGTAGGAGTCCGCCAGTGAAGGTTCAGAAATACTCTCATTGCCAGGCACCTCCCTGCAGGTTACATAAGTTGGCCACCTGCCTCCCCTGAAGCGCATTATTCGTTAGTGGCTCTGCATAAATACGTAGCAGCGCCAGAAGGGCATTCCGATGCGACAGTGCCGGCATCGCAACGGCTTGGGGCAGTGTAGAGAGGAAATCGACTTGCATGCGCTCGGCAAAACTCGATTCGGATTTGTGGTCCCGTTTCGAAGGCGCTGCAGGGCTACGAAGGATCGAGTCACCCGTGCCAGCCTACGCATTGTGCTCTTGAGGCGCCGGTCAAGGTTAAGTTTTAGCAAATAATTTGTGAAGCATAAGGATGGTCTTTAAACATGAAACTAACAAACGAATACGTGCGTCTCAGGTTCAGCAGTCTGCTAAGAAGCGAGACGCAGGAGGTGCGACGATGCTCGGTATCGCGTAGTGCACGTCAATGTGTTGCAGTTGCTTTCTTGTATTAATCTACAACACTCAGCACATACGGGACATTTTAGCACTTGAAAATATCTAGTTGCTCCTTGCCTACTCATGTGGCTTGAGCAGAGTGATGGTAAGCGGTCTGAGGCTCGTTATACTGGGCAGTTCCAAGTGGCCCCACACATCCAGTTATTTCTGCATGGTCTCGGACACAGTCGGTAGATGTGGGTGTGGAACATGTCTGTTTCGTACATTTCATCGTTGTTCTGGGCTTCTTGGCTGTTGCGCTGTAGGAATAGATGAGGCCGATTGTACAGAAATGCGGTAGTGGAGGTACTGAACGTTGGCGATACTTGAGAGCGCCCATGCCTAGGCTGCTTGTACCTGGAGCGCTTGTAAGGCTCTCACTTATCCGGCGATTATGGGCTGGCATTTGGATTACAGTATGCCGTTTTGAAGTGATTCGCACATACAGAAAGTATCAGCAAGAGGAAGCCGCCTGGGGGCAATACACCACTGGATTAAGGACAGTGGGTCGCCAGCACATCGAGTTTCGGGGTCAGGTGGTGTGTCAGCATGCACTAGCTGCCGGCAGTGGAGAGTCGCCCGCAGATGGGGAAGGGTCTCTTTTGTGCTTCACACCCGGGTGCTTGCTTTCTGTTTCCGCCCGGTACTCAGGTCCGTTGCTCGGCGCCACCGTCATAGGGGGAAGCGCAAATTTGAGTACACAGAAATATGAATTCGTGTTATGCTGAAGCAGGGTGGTTGGCTGCCCAGAGGCTCTGTGGGAATGCTGCGTAATGCTTGCGTAATCCCTTGGTGGGTTCGGGCAGGATGAGGGGAGGGAGCTCAATGTGTAGAAAGTAGAAAATGAATCGCTTTGACGTGCAGTAAAGCCCTGCACAAACGTGTGCTGTTTTGAGTTTACTGTACAATCCTGGAGTTGAGATTGTTTTTGTTGAAACGCTCAACGTCACGGCATGAGTCGATAAGGGCGTCTGACATAGATTCCTCTTCACGTTGCTTGAATTCTAACCCGCCCGCGCTTCAGTGCGTCTACCCGCGGCCTGGTGAACTCGCCTGTCTACTCCTTGTCATTGATTCTCTTTGTTGCACTGTCGGACCAGGCAGCATTGCGCTGGCCAGTACAGTAGCTCTCGGTGCCTTGCCCAGTCTCTGCGAGAGCTGTGTGAGGGCTGCTTTGTGGGACAGCATCATGAATGCTTCATTCCCGTCTTGAGCTCCACAAACCGTACTCCCAGCTGTCTTTGGCTACGCACATGCTGTCTCGCAGCATCAGCGTTTGTGTGGAAAATACGAAACCGGTCGAAGAGTCGTGGAGCACGTAACAGGCGTTTGGCTTGGTTGGGCGGTTTACACACAAGATTTACGCTTGTGTCTCTTGTTTTGATGTGGGTCAGCGCGTGCGTATACGACACGGTGCACGCACTACCACATCAGCCACAAGCTTCGTCAGGTCGTTTGGCCGCACGGATAAGGCTTTGCCTTCGTCAGTTTTTGAGTATTGAGCTCTGGGTTGCGGAACCGTGCGTGATGTAGATATGCTACATCCACAACTGGCAGGCGCCTGCACATTGGTGCGGGTATCGCTGCGGCGCGTCTCCGTTACACCACTTGCTCGCCATCTGCAGGTCGGTGCAGGTCTCAAACGCGAAGGTGCCGTGCAGCCAGAGGAATTCCGTTTGCTCTTGCTTTCCCGCTTCTAGATCATTTTGCCTCCCTTGACTCTGTTGAGCAGCATTCTTCACGTGACGCCGTGATTTCTTCTGGCTGTGCCAGGGAATAAACTAGTGCCGCTGTATATCTTCGCGATTCCTGTAATGCACAACTACAACACCGGTACTTTCTCATTGTATATATTTTCAGTCGAGGTACCTCAACTTACACTGCAAGGTGCTGCACAGGGAGTTACCACTATGGGTGGCA
>NW_013548361.1:0-3288 GCF_000499425.1 Eimeria acervulina
AAGACGATTCCAAGCTACTTATTCTGTGGAGATCACTATGCGACGATTTGTGAATGCATTAAACCATAGTACAGCATCATTACCAATCGGCTGCCGCGCAGACAAAGTATCAAAAAGCATAGTCTGTTACCGGCCAATTGTTTTCAAGCAATCGAAGGAAAGTGGAAATTCGTCTAGAGTATAATGCGATACCGCAGCTGCCGAGGCCAGTCCCGGATATTCTGCAAGCACACAGGCGGTCGCACAGCCAGCGATATCCCAAAGCAGCTCAAGCATATTAGCGTGGACGGCGCAGTCGCGTCAGTAGATGATTTTAGATAATCGCTCAGAGAGTGCCTAAGATACAGCATCAATGGGCCAGGAAATCGAGCTTACACCGTCTGCCTTGGCTAGTTGTAGTTTCGTATCGCCTTCCTCTTCAGACGAGTTGAAGCCAGAGGAGTCAACCAAATGAGAGCCTGCCATTTACTAGAGCATCAAGTGAAAGGCCACTTGTACTACGTGCAGGCTGGGCCCTGCACATGAGGGATTCTTGTCTGCCTTGGAATGGAAAGGTATGCATGCAACTGTAATGATTAAAGGCAAACTGAATATGCAACTACGCGCGAAGTTCAGCAGATGGCAAATGGCAAAGTGTGCTCACCCCCGATGGCCCCTCCTTCCCATGATGTGCAAACCCAAAGCCCTGATCTTCCTTCAAGCATGCACATTGTCATAGCAAACTCCAGGGCAAACGTCATCGACGCACTTGAAGACAAAGATTATATACACGAATGATGAAAATTCCCTCTGCATGCCCGAACCGCCCCCTGCGAGTGGGCATGCACTAGCGTGAACGCGCATCGACATTCATTAATTCAGACTATGACAGGGGCGGCAACGGGACTAAAGTGCATCATGAGGGACACAAAGCAAACTAACTAGAGGCCTACGTCCGCGCCAGCAGTTGACCGTGCGGTGCGTCCAAGGGATGCCTGGCACGCAGAAGCATCCACAGTGACAGTGTCCTACGACTTCAAGGCGGAACTTAGCAAAACTCTACAGGCTCTAGCCATGCCGTTTCCTTAGGGCTCCTTGTAGCGTTCATCTTCATGCAAACATAACTGCCGAGACAAGCACTCATGCCGTCGCCAGGGAGGGAAACGCATTCGCCACTAAGTGCGAAGTATGAGTTCAGATCATATCGGCAAATCTTAAGTGACTTACCTTGGAGGTGCCACCACTCCGTGGGCGGCGGGAGCCAAGCCCCCCCCCCAGGCCCTTTCTCCCAAAGGCCGTTCGAACGCCAAATATGTCTCCCTGAACACGCAGAGGCGGGTCGCAAAAAGAGGTCTCGCAGCCAGTATGCACGCATGGCCCACCTTGGCCTTGCGCTTGCTTTACGCAAAGATAGAAACCCACTGCTGCATCAAGCTAGCACTGTTGCACAGATACTGGTGAGCGTTTCGATAAATTCTCCAGATAGCACTTTATTTCTTTATGATGCGCACGAGATGGAGCGCATCACTGGCAGCTATTGAACAGCAGGGCACAGGTGGAATGGCTTGCCTGCTCTTCTGAATCTGAGTCCGGAGCCTTCCCGATTGGTACTTTGTCTCTCTCCTGCAATTATAACGTAGCGTCCTCGTCTGCAGCCATAGACTTCCTCTGGAAAAGGATAGTGCTGTGTACAATCCGACTTAGGTAAACGCACATATACGCAGCTTCACGTTTGCAAAGCAAAAGCGCATTCTTTTCCATTCAGGTGTACTCGTAGACCGATGGCTCAATACTTGCTGGAGCACTGCGAAGATACAAGGTACGAGTCTGTACTTCTTGCTGCGTATCCTTCTTTCTCTCTTGCGTTTCCCTGCGTATATTCTGATCACTGTCTTGGCAGTTGCCATTGCCTTCCCAGAGCAAGTGTTCCTTGAATACTGCAGGTTTGCTGCGCGGTCTAAAGTGTAATCGGTGGAAAGTCATAGCCGAAAGGTATTGAGACTATCCGGTACACGCAGTGAAATCCCATATGCTGATCTGCCTAAATTCACTGAAATCCTTCCTGCGAAGCTTCCCTGGTACTGCACAAAACTGAGAGCTCCTTTCTACGTCTCGAAGCGTGTTGGAGGGAAACTTACCCAGCATCGCCTGGGTGCTCACCTCATCGCCTAGGCCGGATTCCTCTTCTCTTGTTCCTCGTAACGGTGCGGCTTCACCTGCGGGCGTAACGGCAGTCGACGCCTGCTGTGGAATCTCCGGCTCAGACTGAGGCAAGTAAATGACAAAGCCAACAACACAGAGCAGCCTAATACGGCATGCTTCAGTAATCTGCAATGCAAGCTGTTGTGGGGCGCTTGTGTAGTAAGCCGTGCCACTGTAATTCCTGTGAACATGTATTTCTGCGGCATTTCAAACATTGGTGCAGACTCAGAGGCACGCCATGAAGTCCACCCCCAGATCAAAAGATAACATGGGCACGTGAGGTATGCTATCCCCACAGCGGCATCGTTATGCATAGAGCATGTCCTGCTACCCTGAGTGTGAGAGAGGCGAAGTCTGCAGAGGTGAGGCGCATTCAAAATATACAGCTTAAGTTCGCGGGAGATTCGCTTGCCTTGACTGAAACTTCTTCTACCTCTTTCGGTCCATCAAACTGCGCCAAAAAGTCAACGGCATACGCGAACAAAGTGTGCCTTTCTACCCAGTGAACCCAGGAGGAGATTCCCAATGGCATATTAATGCTTGAACCACAATGGTGTACGAGGCATTGCTTGTTCTTGCAAGAACAAGCAATGTCTCGTGCAGTCTGTTTAATGCCTGTAACCAAGTGAAGGAACCAGCGGATTACATGCCCGTGCGACAAGGCGCACACTGTCTGAACAGTGCCATCGTCGAATCAGGAGGAAAATAAGTGGTCACGCATTTCATCATTCGCAGTGTCCGCATACTTGCACTGTCTAGGGAAAATCGCACTTCTAAAATACTATGGCTGAAACCAGGAAAGACGCAAATGAGAAGGAAAACGACAAGCAAGTTCATCCACACAACTCATGTATCACAGATTCACCGATGTACAGATTAATGCACCGCATTTCCACAGGATGAAGTCCAATAAATAGCAACAAACGGCACCATAATGGAGAGTAGCCTTAAGTCATAAATATCACAACACAATGTGACAAAATATTACCCTCGATGCCAACCCGTGATTTAGAAAAGCCTTCTGTTGAATTTTCCGCTAGACCATTTCCTTTAGGATGCACCGCTCAAAGGGCGGGAATCCTGCTATCAAGCCGTTGATTTACGACC
>NW_013548360.1:0-40000 GCF_000499425.1 Eimeria acervulina
CCCCTCATTGTCGGCGCACTGAAGTCACTTATGGGCCATGCCGAAGGGGCTGCCGGCATTGCCGGCCTCATTAAGCTCATTCTCGTACTCCAGCACAGAGTAGCCACTCCTAATTTGCATCTAAACGTGCTGAACCCACATATTGACATATCGAGAAGCGACAAATATAGAGGTCTCATGTTTCCCAGCAAGTGTGTATCTCTCGATTCTCTCTTTGGCATTCGAGAGTCGGACCCGCTGTTGGGTGCAGTGAGCTCGTTTGGATTTGGCGGATCGAATGCACACGCCGTCGTCGAGGTAGGCCCGACTTTCAAGTCAACGTGGACGGACAACTGGGAGCAGACTACAGCGGGGCACGAAGAAGGGCACGCAAAAGTCATTTGGCTGTTCACCGGGCAGGGATCTCAGTACTTAGACATGGCATGTGCCTACTTCCACCACAGTGCAACATTCAGAGACATGCTTGCTGAATGCACTGCCTGCTTGAAGGAAATGCACTGGTTCCCAGATGATGGGCCACAAAGCATTGAAGATATGATATACGGCGCAGGGTCGCAACCAGACAGGAAAGCAATGGAGGAACTATTGAGCCAAACGCGGTACTCGCAAGTTGCCATTCTTGCGATAGAGCTCGGTTTGAGTAAGGTTCTTCTGGACCGCGGAATGAAACCGGACATTGTTATTGGTCACAGCCTGGGTGAGTACGCAGCAGCTACTGTTGCCGGTGTAATGGGATGGAGGGATGCGTTGTGCTTGGTTGCGAAGCGCGCTTCCTTGTTAGCAGCACAGCCAAACCAGAACGGGGTCATGGTGGCCTGCCGGCTGTCAGCTGCTGCAGTCCAGTCTGCCCTTTCCACCGACATGCAGCATTTAGGAGCAGTGGCTCTCGCAGGAGACAACGCCCCTCAAAGCGTCACAATTTCAGGCACCAAAGAAGACGTAGACGCATTGTTGGAGCATCTGGGAGTTTCGGAGATCTCCAGGCGCCTGCACGTGTCTCATGCCTTCCACTCTCCTCTGATGGCCGGCGCCGTCGCGGAAATGGAAGCCATTGCCTCCAAGGTAAACTTGCAGCCTGCGTCTATCACAATTGCTTCAACGGTGCGTGGACGCGTTCTGGATCCGTCGGAAACACAAGATCCGCACTATTGGGGAGAACAGCTTACACTGCCTGTGAGATTTAGAGAGGCTGTGGAGGCGGCCGTAGCAGCAGTCAATTCCGATCGAATCGTATTTTTGGAGGTCGGGCCACAGCGTACGCTAGTTTCGGAGATCTCCAGGCGCCTGCACGTGTCTCATGCCTTCCACTCTCCTCTGATGGCCGGCGCCGTCGCGGAAATGGAAGCCATTGCCTCCAAGGTAAACTTGCAGCCTGCGTCTATCACAATTGCTTCAACGGTGCGTGGACGCGTTCTGGATCCGTCGGAAACACAAGATCCGCACTATTGGGGAGAACAGCTTACACTGCCTGTGAGATTTAGAGAGGCTGTGGAGGCGGCCGTAGCAGCAGTCAATTCCGATCGAATCGTATTTTTGGAGGTCGGGCCACAGAGGACGCTTGTGAATCTTGCAAGCCAGATTCTGGGGAAGCGGCAGCTCAACTGGGTGAAGTATGTTGGACTGGCAGGACGTGACCGCACTTCAGAATCCAGGGATGCAGTTGAAACGTGTCTGAAAGAAATATCCGTTTCGGTGGGGCCTCGCCAGGCGTGCCTCTGGAACCACAAGTGAGCTCGCGGAACCCGCCGTCTCGTCGTTGGAGGCTCTAGAATGAATATTCAAAGTAGTATTAGCATGTTTGCACACATTGTGTACACAAAGGTAATGTGTGTTGCTGTGAGCTTGCTATACCCGTTTTCCTACAGGAGGTTCCCTTTCCCACTCGAAAGTACAGAGCGACAACGCGTCCAGGCAACCGCCGGTTCATCTGGATCGACAATGACTCAAGTTGTTCACGGTCAGCTATGGAAGGTGGTATGGAAAGAGGTGGCACTGCCTAATGCGCCATCAAAATCCCTCTCCGAACGTGCACAAAACTGGCTGTTTTGCGGAGTTCCCAAGGAGCACGTTTCTGCCTTCCGCAACATTCTCAAATCGTCAAGCATAGGCACCGCTGCAGTTGTGGAGGCTGGTTGCATACAAGCAGACGCACTGCTTCCGTGCTTACCTTCTGGGCGTCTAGACAGTATCATATTTGTTGGTGGCCTGTGGAAGTCCTCCACGTCCACAGCTTGCCTCGAAGAGCTACGGGTTACGCTCCTTGCTTACTCACGATCAGCACAAAACGACCCGAGATTCAGCCCTACCTTCTGTGTCGTTGCCAGTTGCAGTAATAGGTCTTTCGGCATTTCCACTCAGCTTCATCCCAGCAAGCATGGAACTGATTCTGATGTCAGGCAATCTGGGCTCCTAGGCATGTGCCGGACAAGTCGCCTGGAAGTTCAAAGACTTTGCAGGAGGCCGTTTCCGATGTTATACGTGAATGTTGAAGACGCGTCAGCTGTATGCCTCAGCAAGGCGTGGAGTTGGATTGACAGCCAGTGCAGTTTATTGGCAAGCAAGTCATCCGCGTTAGTTGAGGAAGACATCATCATCACGGGCAGTTGCCACATGGCTCCCCGCCTAGAGCAGGTTTCAACTTCTAATTCAAAAAACAGAGTCGTCGTTTCACCCAAAAAGTCCTATCTAGTTACTGGGGGTACTGGCGGACTCGGCCTGAGTGTCGCAGAGTGGCTTCTAGAAAAGGGCGCAGGATTGGTTGCTGTCTTGTCAAGAAGTGGCAGGCCAGCTGATGCTTTGCTGCAGTCGGCATCATGGAGGGCTGTTGAAGAGGGAATCAATGCGCATCGGGCTGCGGTCATGCTATGTGATGTGTCGGATGCTCAACGTGTCAAGGATACGCTATCCAAAATCAACGGAAGCATTCCCATTGGTGGAATATTCCACTGCGCTGGGTACGAGGGAGAGGCCAGTCTTCTTGATTCTAGCCTGCGGAGTATTGAATGCGTTTACGAGCCGAAAGCACATGGAGCATGGAATCTGCACCTTGCTTGCCAAGAATTAGATTTGGAACATAGCCTGGATATGTTCGTTCTCTTTTCCTCCATCTCCGCTCTACCTGGGAATGATGCTTTAGCTACATATGCTGCTGCCAACGCATATTTAGATTCGCTGGCATTCTGGCGGAGGTCACAAGGACTTCACGCCCAAAGCATTCAGTGGGGACCGTGGAATGATGTAGGCATGGTCACAAGGAACGAAAAGCTCGGAAGGGTATTCAAGTCCCGTGGGATCAATCCATTCATGCCTCAAGAAGGCATTAAAGCTATGGAGCTGGCCTTAGAAACTGGGGAACCATGTGTGTGCGCCTTGAATGTAAACTGGAAAAAATATTCCCAGGCATTTAGCCACACTATTCCACGAGCCCTAGCAGAAATAGAATTGGAAGCGCAAAATCCTCCCAAGAGCTCTAGGGAGGAAGGCCCATCAAGAGACTCCATAGAAGCAATAGTTCTTGAGGCTGCAAAATCGTTGGTTGACCAAGGCGGACGAATCACTTCAGAAACACGTCTGGATGAACTAGGCCTTGACTCCTTGGGCTCTGTCGAGCTTCGAAATCTCCTTCAGGAACGTCTCGCAATGAGTTTGCCAGCTTCGTTGCTTCTCGAATTTGCAACCCTAGGTGAGGTTGTTAATTACATTGCTGAAGACCTCTGTGGGGGACCTACATTGAGCTCCACAAGTCGAACAACAGCTCCCAGGCGTAATCTCTTAGGAGACTCGGAAGAGGGATTCGCGGTGATTGGCATGGGTTGCCGACTTCCGGGAAAAAGCAATTCGCCTGAGGAGTTTTGGAGTATGTTACTAGCTGGGACTGACTGTGTTGAAGATATCCCATGGCAACGATTCAATATACAGCCTCTTTTCGATCCCGAGCCTGATGAGAACAAATGCTACGTAAAGGAAGCAGCCCTGCTGGATAATGCTCATTTGTTTGACAATGAGTTCTTTAAGATGACCGAAAGTCAGGCGAGGAATATTGATCCTCAGCAGCGTGTCCTACTCGAAGTGGCTTATGAAACGTTAGTCGATGCGCAATATAAACGGGAAGAGGTGAAAGGCCAGGAAATAGGGGTATTTTGTACAACGTACACCAATGATTATCAACTGTCTAGTCTGACCAAAGGAGAAAACGGTATCCTTGCTATTGGAGAAGGAATGGATGGCGGTGTACCCCGCTTAGGTGAAGCATCCGGATATCCTGAGCCAGGTGGTATGATGTGCTTGATCCCCAACAGGATATCGTACTCCTTTGGCTTTATCGGACCCAGCGTTGGCGTTGATACCGCGTGTGCTTCAGGCCTAGTAGCCCTGGATACAGCGATTTCGAAGCTGAGACTGTGTGCATGCTCAAAAGCGTTCGTTGGTGCAGTTAGTTTGATCCTCGTTCCTTGCTTCTTCTTGGGTGGAAGCAAGACTCGACAATTCTCAAAATTTGGCAGGTGCCGCACATTTGACGCTGGAGCAGATGGTCTAGTACGTGGTGAAGGGGCTGCCGGAGTCTTGCTTGCGCCCTTATCCACTGCACGGTCAGAGTCAAAATTCGTGCACGCTATTGTGCGCGGCACGGCAATATCTCATTATGGGCAGGGTGCACGGTTAACAGCGCCAAATACTAGAGCTCTTGCTAGAGTTTTGAGCCTGGCGCTAAATGATAGTGGAGTTGACCAATCCATGGTGAGGTGCTACGAGGCGCATGGCACAGCTACAGTTCTCGGAGACATCATAGAAATGAATGCACTCAAGCAGGTGTTTGAAAACCGGTCAGACGAAGCCCCACTGATCGTCGGTACTGCACACAATAATATCGGGCACCTTGATTCGGCTGCAGCATTAGTTGCGTTTGTGAAAACCGTCCTCTCTCTCAAGCATCGATATGTGCCACCAAATATCCAGTTCAGCAAGATACATCCAGACATTGGGGCTTTCGACACACGGAAAATAGTTTACACCCGAGAGGGCCAAGCTATCCGTACCGCTGATAACCAAACAAGAATATTCGGTGCAAACCTTGCCTATGGTCTGGGTGGTACAGTGGTGGCCGCAATCACCGAAGAGGGTGACGACCCTGGAAAAGCACCGCAGGTGAGAAATTCCTTTGGCGCGTTTGCATTTACTGTGGCTGTTCACAAAGGCAATAAGTGCCTCCAATCACTGGATGCAGTCATAGGACTGCTAGGATTTCAGTTGGGCCTGAGCAGTGTTAAAAGATTCCCTATGTCAATGTTTGCAGGTGGCGCGTCATGTTTGGAAGCACAATTCCTTTCCCCTAGATTCTCAGAAATTTGTCTTCTTACTGGGAGCAGCAGCACAGCTGGCGCAAGACAGGAAACACACTCCTCGGGACGATGCAGCCTCCTTGATCAGCTGCATCTGCAACGATATGCTTAGCAAGCAGAACCTGGCATCGTTGAGCCCTTCCACGCCCCCTGACTTGGTTTCTGAGATCTTTTTAACCGGAGCTACGGGACTCACTGGCAGCCGCATTTTGTTAAGTCTACTGGAACAGCAAGTGGACGGCAGGAACGACGGCCGGAAGGGGTTCCCTCGCATTTACTGTCTGGTCCAAGCACGCGACCGCATGCACGCTATGTATAGAATTGTGGATGCTGTTGTAGGGAGAGGCAATCAGTGGAAGCAACGCTTCTTTGAGCAAGTCGTGCCAGTCGTCGGGGATTTGAGGGCGCAAAGGCTGGGCCTGTCTCAGAAGACATTTGATGAATTGGCGAATAAAGTCGAGGCAGTTTACCATGCTGGAAGGGTTGTAGATTTTGCACTGCCATATGAAGCAATACGTAAGGCAAACGTCCTGTCTCTTCTGCCTCTGGTCGAGTTGTGTACGACAGGCAAGGCCAAACACCTTCACGTGCTGTCAGACTTTGCGGCCCACATCCAGTACTTTGGAGCATTCGCTGGTGACCTCAACCAGCCAATATTGGAAGAATTATCTGTCCCGCAACCATTGATGGACAGGATGGAAAACCAAATGCCCGCAAGTGTCATGGGTTACCCGTGGGCACGCTGGGCTGTCGAAGAGGTACTTGCTAAGTGTCAGAGTTGGATGGGTAACCTGCATGCATCAGCAGGGGGCGACTTCCACGACATCAAAACCAAGTTCAGATTCACAATATACAGGCTGCCAAATTCTGCAGTATACTTCGATAATGGCAGAGTCGACTTCCTGAATCCATTTTTTACGATTACGATGGCTGCCTTGCAACAGGGTCTAATCCCTCCGGGAGTTTTACCTGTAGGGCCTCCCTTCCTAAGCACGCCCATTGATATTTCAGCAGACATCTTAGTTAAACTTTCAAGGCTCCCCCATCGTCCAACTGTCATGCACATTGTCAACCCGGTTGGGGTCCGACGGGAAGCGGTCAACCAAACTCTGCTTGCTCTAAAGATTCCATTCCGAGAGTCATGCGAAGATGAATTCCTCCGAGGAATCGAAAACAACCAAAATGGCTCAGCCGCTTACACGTTGCTTCCGGTTATGCGTGTAAGTCAATATGCATGGGAGAAGAGCACAGAATGAAGGGGACGCAGCCCTTTTATCCACAAGCACAATGAAGAACAATTAAGTGTCTACATCAAAAATTCGTAGGAGCTTGATCCTATGGCATCTGCTAGCGCCCCACCGGCCCGTTCAACAGGAGGCTCGCAAATTAAATTATTGCCTTGCGCAATGCAAATGTGACGTTGCTATACATGCGCTGCAGTTTTGGAGGCGTTACTGGTTCTCTGAAGACCTTGACAGGAGCGACGCCTTCCCACTTTCCACAGCAAATGTAGAGGCCTGTCTTCCCAACGCTTTGAACCAGTTCCCCCATCCTAGTGAAGTTTGGACGAGAATTCTTGCCTACTGGTAAGTTGGATGTGTGCCAGGTAAATAGATACCCTGTGCCGAGCGAACTCTGTTGCTCTGTTTAGACGTATTAGGCATTCGCGAAGCTCAGAAGGTTGCTATCGCGAAGGAACGCAGGCTTCTCAGGAGTTCAACGTGTAGCCGAGGCAAACGAGTTGACTTTTAAAAAGTTTTTTCCAGAGATATCCCGGCCCCAATAGACCATTTTTGATGATAGCTGAGGCTCCAGATATCTGTTTTGTGGCATTCTTCTCAGCTTGACGAACTACCACCTAATCAGGGACCCCTTCGACAGCATCTTGCCGATGGGATTCCTACAACGTGTTGGTTCCTCGCTTATTGCAACGAACTTGTTCGGACGTATGTCAACCGACACGCAGAATATGCTAAAATTGGCAGTGCGTGGTGAAGCCAACAAGGAGATAGAACAGGCGCTTGATTGGCACAGCAAGGAATTCGAGGCTACTCATTTTTTCAGTTTCCTTTCTGCCTTGCGATAGAACTTTCTACTGCAGCGATACCGCGTTATGCGTGGCGTTCGGTTGTCAGTTCTAACAACACTGACTCCACAGCTCTGCAGATGCTTCCAAACACATTCATACACCGAAATGCACGTTCTCCCTTATTGACTTGCCCTTCAGGAAGTGCATTCAACTTAATTTATAAAATAAGAGTGTATGCTAGAGCTGAGCTCATTCTCATATTACTCAACGAGCACAGTGGAATTGCATAGCTAATTCTACGGCGAAGAGACCACAGTTAATCAATGCTACCGTTCTACTTTCCGCCGCACGCTTTGCCTATGCCCAAGCGTTCTTTTCAATAGCGCAGTAGTTCAGACGCTTCCATATCCTGGAGAACGCATAAACCGTGATGAGTCAGTCTATGAAGGAAGAGCTGTCTCCTGCTCCATTCAGCAATGCCGAATGGGCGGGGGATGAAACTACTCGTCGCACCCATAGATCAAGGAGGGGAGAAAGGTGTATTGCTTGTTCCGGTCAGTTGTATTCCACTGCTTCGCACCAGGCCCGTCAAACCACCGTCGGAAAAAAATGTCGGCCGTTTTGTCGCAAGGTAAGGTTGAATGCAAGCGTTCGCTTCAGAGGTTCCTCCGGGCGCGAAGAAGTGCCATTTTTTCTTCATTGAGCCGCGCAGGAACAGTAGAAGTCGGAGTGAGACTTGAGTGCATATACATATATATATGTATATATATATGTATATCCATATGTATATATATATATATATATTGGCGTGTTCCGTGCAAAAATGCCTTTTGCGAACAGAACCTGTTCAAGCTTATGCAGATGTCTCGTACTAACGTGCCGACGTGCCGCCAGGCTGCTCTACACCGTTTATTATATATAAACACAGTTATAGAGCAAGTCCTGCGATGGCGTATGCATATGGTGAGAGTGAAACATTTCTTCTTTTTCTTGTCGAAGGACTTTCGAAGCAATATGACACTTGCACAATCCACTAAAGCAATGCGGCGGGCCGCCTTCCTGCATCACTGCTACGAAAGATTTTTCTTGCCATCTCCCTGTACCCGAAGTTCTCTACGAACACGCTTCGTAGCAGAACTTCTATTTTGTTTCCACGCGCATTGTAAGTGGTGGCAGAAAAAGCATTTTGAAGTGCCGAACTTTGTAGCCCAGTTCCGACTTGCTTACACGTATTCTGTAGCATAGTGTCCTTATTACTGAGTTTTGCAAAATCAAGTGATACCTTGAGACCCAGCACGAAAATGCTTAGTAGAAAATGCTTGGTAGGTTGCCTGACCTTATATGCCTGGTAAGCACTTCAACAGTGGAAGCATCGTCGTTATCTGGTTGTCCCCATGGAACGGAACTGCTCGCCAAGCTGGTGGTTCTTCTGCTCAGCAGAACTGACGTGACATTATGATCTAGTTGGAACAAGAAAACAAGGCATCGTAGAATACTGTTTGCAAACGCTTCCATGCAACCGGTGGAGTCGGAAGTAAATAGAAACGGATGACGTGGGTGATATCCTCATCCATCCAGGGAAAGACCTCTAGAACATAATGAAAATATGGTCCCTTTAAGCGTTCCGAACTTCTGCTTTGGCCTGCTCCATGGAACTCAAGCTGTACTCCCACTCCTTGGAAGCATGCCACCTCGCCAGTTTCCTGTTAGAGGTTTGCTCCCGTTCTGGTGTGGTAGGGCCCATGGTTTCCCTCTGACCCTCTCTGTGGATAGATTAATGCGCTAGTTATTAGTGGACTGTACAATTTCTGCCGTGCCAGTCTGGGATATCCAGGTCCACCGATTCTACTGCGTCTGTGAAGGTCTTGGGCCTTCACAGCCGAAGCCCTGTTGAAGGAGCTTAACGTAGGGAATGTATGCATTTTTCCGTGATTCCAGGAAGTGCATCTGGCCTGCAGTGGGGCTTCGTTACTAGTGTAGCATACTCTGCCCAAATTTTGCATGCACTTCGACTTATTAGACAGTATGCCGGCGAGTAGAAGTACAATAATAATTCTCAACAGGGTTAGTGCAGAGAGCAAAAGGGGGTTTGTGCTTGCATAAAGCTGCCCCGAAGCACTACTTGCAACGAGGTGCGTTTTAATGCCTGTCAGGGGGCATCCTATACTCCATCACCAGAACGTCTGGGGATGAGAGAGGAGACCAACTGGTTTGAAGAACCCTCACATGAAGGCTTTTCGTTCGGTTTCAGCTCACCAGAGTCCTGCGACAAAATTGCAGACTGTCTCAACAGCTAAAGACACTGATTCCATCCCCCCTTCCTTAGAGGGTAAATGAGCTGTTGGGAGAAATAAGATGCGCACTTTCATTGCACACAGACCAATTCGTTGACCCTAGAACGATGGTTAAACCCTTTGCCAGTGTGTGGCAAAGTGTAAAGGCTTTCATGTTCTTTTGGGCCTGGCCAAGCGTTCGAGCCCACTCCGAGTTGCGTGGGTTAAGTGCAAATTCCGATCGTTTTCGTCGCAATTCTGTGCCTTCCAGATATACTTTCTGCTGAGTCTGGAAGTCTACTGCGCAGTGTGGCACTGTAGCCAAGCTGTTGACCCGCCGGGGGTCAGCATGAGAATTATGATTATTACACTTCCTCCTTCAGGAGGATTGGGTCCAGCATACGAATGAGAAACTATTTTTTGATATTTTAAGGTTATTTTAAGAGTTATGCATTGAGTGCAGCGTGTATACATCGAATGTGCACATAACTAGGTGTACGTCGGACAGGTAAGTAGTGGCAGCTGAGAGCGCCGTTCACTAGACCAACACTTTGGGTGAGCGGCTCACCGTAGACCGCCAAAAGTTCCTGGCTGAATGCTCCACCGGAATATCGGCTTCCTCGTAGATATATGACGCACAGTTTTGCGCTTTACTTGAAGTCTTTGCATGGCGTGGGGTGGGGGAGAAGCATAGTGTGCATAGTCCATGGTGATATCGTATGGTACCAGGAGAAGTTCACGCTTCACCTGTTACCATAAGATATCACAATCTGTGGTGTAGCGAACCCGCCGTCCACCCGTCGTCCGTTGTTCAGCTTGGCAAGAACCGCACACGCATGCGTAGGTAGTCAGCAAGAGAAACGCAGCTGGGGGAGAATAAAAGAATCATCACACCCAAGTGCAGTTGGAGATCACAGCTGAGGCAATTGAACGTCCTGGTGGTTTTGCAGTTGCTGCTGCGTATCCTGTTTCCGTTGAGCATACGGCGCTTGGGCTTCTCTTGCCTTCTGTACAGGTCGCTGGAGAACCCACTGCGACGCCCGTCTGTTGAGGGCGTTTTTGAAATTCTGAAATCCTAGCCAAAACAAATATATGAGCAAGCCTTGCCCAACGTCTGCTCTGCATCAAAGTGCATAGGATGCAAGGGCTAGTCTGTCAAGCTCCAAGCGGGGTTGCCTATCCCCAAAATGAGAGCAGGAAAATGCTCCTGAGGAAATGTTTCGCATACGTGACCATCATAAACCCACTCGTATTGGCGGTCCCCCGGGTATTTAACGAAGTACTCCCGTTTTTGTGGCCTCTGTGAGCCGTTCCACGTGTGTCCAGTATCGCAGTAGCTAATTTCTTGTGTGTTTCTGCCGTTTTATGGGGACTTGAAGGAAACTTCGGTGACTCCCTGAACCATCCCACAGAACCGCAATTGGTGGTATGGTAATATTTCCAAATTGGGCTCAAGTATAAGATGTAAGTCAGCGCTTTTCCACAGCTTCTCAAAGCATGCGACTGGTGCTGCCAACGCTCCTGGAAATTCCGGCCGAACACAAGTACTCTGTCCTTAAGTATAACCATACGTTTCTCTTTGATTGGCCATAATTCATGATTGTTCTGTTGCTGCAGTTAGGCGAATGCACTGACGAACACAAGAAGCAAACAGAAGTACTCTGGATTGGGAGTGTGGGTGGGGAATGCAGTTTCGTCCCTGCAAATGGGATGCATTTGGGTCTGCAGAGGAGAGCTAGTCAGGACAAATTACGAATATACCTGGGACCCACAATGGATCAAGTACTTAGTCGATCCCGCGCATCGGAAACATTCGTTTCATAATGCTTTAGTTGAGGCTTCAAGCCGAGAAACATGCAACCGTTCGTATTCTCTTCCTTACCCTGCAAGGGAATGTGACCAGCCGCACTAGTTGGTGGATAAAACTTTGCCCTTTCGTTGCAGTTCATCTGTTCTGCCCGAATATCTCTTTATGATGCGGGGTGGGATGCGGGTGGCTGGGCAGTAGGAAGCATGCTGTGTGTTAATACATCTGAAAACTCGTTTTTCAACAGCGCTCACTTTTGCTGTCCCTCTGATGTTAACTGGATCGAATACCCCAAAACAGCCGTCCCCTTTACCGTCACGATGTATTGCATATATTTCGCCGTCGGCTGTCGGCAGCACCTCTGTGCTGCGTTGAAGCGTCATCTCTACTCTCTTTCAGTACCCCGAATATTATCCCACAGTAGTACTGGCTGTAGGCCGCATGCGCGCCCTCTTCAAAGTTCCTTACGGGGTGCCTAAGATTTTGCCGTGGTAAATTGGCCCAAGGCGAAAGCCCTGTATCATGGTAGTCTACCTTATTTCTGAGTAGTGTCCGTATTTTACTCAAGAGGTTTTACCCATCTTAAGATGCTAATTCCCTGTCCGTTGAAGTGTCATCCCAGATAGTGGGCCAATGAATAAATACAATATAGTGAGGAGGTTTCACTTTGTCACCGTAGCTTTACATATCAAACCTACTTCGCAGCCAGTTTCAAGCACCGCCAGCAATTAGTGACTATTAGCTCGAATAATGGCAGAGTTGAGTTGAGGCATAACTAGTGCAGTTGCCAGCTTTCCGTGCCTGACCACTTTAACACACACTTGGCCCTCCGCCGCGCGCCTGCTCGCAAGTGGAAGCCCAAACAATACCAACTTCGAATATTTTTCGACAATCTAAAACACAGGAGTGCGTTGTACCGACTAATTTCGCTTACGTGCCACGCTACCCCTCACTGACAGCCTCTGAAGCTAGCATGAATACTGATATCTGTGATCGTTTTGGAGAATGTGTGCAGCATTTGAAAGAGGCTCCGTGTCAACTTCCGCCTTAGCGCCTCCTTCTCACTCCACGGTAGCGCAATTGTGCCGTTTGTCTCAAAGTGTCTTTCTGAATATCTAAATGCTCATTCTAGTAGCATTGAACATCCAACTGTTCGGTTCAGTCGGTGTCCGCACCGCAGTTGAGGCCATAAATCCCTCAGCGGGAGTGAAGGGAGGCCTTATTGGTGGTGTTTTAAAAGAGTAAAAGAACAAAAAAAACAAAAAGAGGCATTTGCGCCAGCTAAAAAGGAACAGGAACAACTCATAGGGGGGCAGGTGGTGTTCTGGGTCGGCGTTGGGGGGGGTGGCAGCAGGGAGCCACTGAGCAGCAGCGCCGCTGCAGGCATGTCCTATCTTTTGTTATTAAATATTTTTTTATGTTTCTTTGGCCGCATGCACCTGGGGAAAAGACTCTTTTCGGGGCTTTTGCTGCCAAAGTTGCCGCGACAGCTCACCGTTGGCGCGTGGCACTCACTGTACGTCGTTGGCTCGCTGATACTTCATTCTTTCTTTGTTTGTTTTCTTTGCTTCAAATGCAGTAGCACCTTCTTCCCTGTTCCGCAACACACAAGTGCCTCTGCCGCCTGCTGCCGCCGGAGGTGCACACATAGGCTCAGGGATACGCTTGCAGCAAGGAAACAACAGCAGCAGTAGCAGCAGCTGCAGCGGTGGTGGTTCTCTTGCATGCAGGTCATCGCCATTCAGATCAGCTTATGGGGAGACCCGCTGCTGCGCGAGCTCCGGCTGACGTATGCGGAAGCCCGCAGGGGCCCCCAGCGAAGCAACCGCCGCTGCTGCTGCTGCTGCTGTTGCTGCTGCTGCTGTTGCTGCTGCATCCAGCACGCTGGAAGCATCCGACTCCCTCCTTTCTCAGGTGCCCTGCAGTGCCAATGCCCCTGAAGCTGCACAGACACCTGACATGGCCGAGGGAACGCTAAGGCCGCAGTGGGGCCCGACCGGAAAAGAAGAGTCCGCGTCAGTTCCTGCAGCAGCAGCAACAAAAGCAACCGCAACACAAGCAGCAGGAGCTTTCTTGACACTTAAGCAAGCAGGCACAACGCATGCGAGGGACTCTTCGGGGGGTCGTCCAGAAGGTTCGTTGCTTCCGCAGCAGCAATTACTGCAGCAGCTGGAGCAGCCGCAGCAGCAGCAGCAGCGGCAGCAGCAGCGGCGGCAGGTGCACCGCACGGACTTAACAGGTCTACGCTGTGGGGCCAGGGATGCGGGCTGCACCTGCAGCAAAATCAGACCCAGCAGCAGCAGCTTGCCTGCTGCTGCTGCTGCACCGCAGCACAAGAGGCCCCTTAGCAACTGCAACGGGCTACGGATGCGCTGCTGCCTCACCCGCAGCGAGTGGGGCAGAAGCAGCAGCAATATCAGCATCAACAAAGTCCGCAGCAGCAGTACTGCAAAGAATGGCACCACACACACTGATTCGGCCGCACCGCCGACGGGCGAAGCAGCAGCAGAAGCACCAGCAGCAGCAGCAGTTCCTGCTGCTGCACAAGTTCCTGTTAAAGCCACGTTGAGACCGCCACTGTCAGGAGCCGCCGGAAGCAGCAGCGGCGGCAGCAGCAGCAGTTGCAGCTGCTGCCTACACTGTTGCTGTCCTGCTGCTGCTGCCGCCATGCGGCCGGCGCTCCCTCACTTTTTTCAGCGGTCTGCGGCACCCCCTGCTGCTGCCAAGGAAGCAGCAGCAGCAGCAGCATCAGCAGCAGGAGCGTCTTCTGCAGCACCCCCGCTGCGTGGGACGGAGGCAGCACCAACAACAGCAGCGGCAGCAACAGCAGCAGCAGCAGACGCTGTGAAGACCCCTCACCGAAGCCGTCTTGTCCCTGTGGGGCCGAAGCCCAGCAGGGCATCTCGGCGGGCAGTTGCAGCGGCCGCAGCAACACCCGCAGCGGCAGAAGCAGCAGCACCACCATCTGCAGGAGCGGAGGCAGCAGAAGCCAAAGCAGCAAGAGCAGCAGCGGCAGCAGCACCAGCACCACCGGCAGGGAAGGAGGCAGCAGAAGCCGAAAGAGCAGCAGCAGCAGCAGCAGCAGCGCAGCAAGAGCAGGATAGCTGCCACCAAGCTGTAGGAGGCTGGCAGGTCCCTCTCAGTTTGCCTGTGCCTCTTTCGTTGGCTCCTGCGTCCTATGCTTGTCGCGTGATGGCAGCAGCTTCTGCTGCAGTTGGTGCTACGGCTGCCGCTGCAGCGGCTGCTGCAGCAGCATCGCCGCACTCCGCAGCAGCAGCCGCAGCAGCAGCAGAAGAGGATCTTCGGCTGAAACGACTTCATGTGGAAGATGCTGTGCTGCTGCTGCAGGTTGCCTTTGACCTGCAGAGACACTCCGTGCTGCTGCCAACGCTGCATGTGGTGGGGGATGACGGGGCCCCTGCAGGGTTGCAGCCCTGTGGAGCGCTCCTCTGCAGCAGCCGCAGCAGCAGCAGCAGCGGTAACAACAGCAGCAGCAGCGGCAAGCATGACAGCAGCGGCAGCTGCGGAAATCCAACGGGATCGGCTTCTGCTGCTTCTGCTGCTGCTGCTGTTGCAGAGCATGAAGACGCACCGCAGGGGTCTGGGGCCCCTGCTTGTAGCAGCCTTGGGTGCAACAGCAACACGGAGGTGCTGCTGCCACATTTGCCAGTCATTACTCCGGAAGAGCTGCAGCAGCTGCATGCAGCAGCAATTCGGCTCTATGGAGAGGGCATGGTTCCTTCTTTCTGGCAGCAGCAGCTTTTTCTTAATCAGCAGCGGGTTGGCCAGAACTATGCGCTGCAGCAAGCGCTGTATCGGTTGCTGCAGCAGCAAGAGCTGCCGCAGCAGCAACACTGCCAACACCAGCAGCTGTGGCAGCTGGAACAGCAGTGGCACCAGCAGCAGTGGCAGCTGCATCAGTGGCAGCTGCACCAGTACTGGCAGCAGCAGCAGCAGCAGCAGCAGCAGTACCCGCATTACTTCCGCAACTCAAACAGGCAAAACGCACGGTGGGCCAACATGAGGCCTGCCGGAAGGCAGCAGAAGCAGCAGCAGCAACAACAGCAGCAGCACCCGCAGAAGCAGCAGCAGCAGAAGCAGCAGCAGCCGAAGCATCCTTCCCGCACATCCCGGCAACACCACCGTCGTTTTGCAGCAAATTCTTGTCCACCTGCTACAAGAGCAGCATCAGGTACAGCAGCAGCAGCTGCTGCTGCTGCTCCTGCTGCAGGAGAAGCTGACAACTCCGTTCCCTCAGAGGCTGCACCTGCTGCTGCTGCAGAGCGTGCTGCTGCTGCAGCACCCCGTGGGGCTGTTGCTAGCAACAGACGCCAAGCAGGCACCAGACGCCCTCGCCGCTCTGGAGCAGTTGTTGTTGCTGGCAGTGCTTGCAGCGGATCAGCAGCAGCAACGGCAGCAGAAGCAGCCAGGCAGCGTGCTGCTGAAGTATCTGCTCGCCACAAGGCCTTTCGCGGCCTTTGTGCTGCTTTGGGGTTTATGGCTGGCGCCTTGCTGCAAGAGAACGAGAGCAGCAACAACGCAGAGGCAGTTGCAGTAGCAGCAGGACCAGCAGCAGCAGATACCAGTCCTCGAAGTGCGGGGACCCGCTCCAGCAGCAGCAGCAGCAGCAGCAGCTCCTGCAGCAGTAGCAACGGCAGCAGCAGCAGCGGCAGCAGCAACAAACTCGCTGCTGCTAGGAACCCAAAAGGAGGCCTGGAGGTCTCTACGCTGCCCGCAGCAAAGCTTGTAGCTTCGAAAGAAAGCAGCAGCAGCAGTAGCAGCAGCAGCAGCAACCGCAAAGGCAACAATACCAACAGCAACAGGAGCAGCAGCGGTGTGGTGGAGTTACCCTGCGCTGCTGCTAAGCCCAGGAGGAATATATCAGAGGCTGATAGAAGCTGCAGCCGCGAAAGTCTGAGGGGCCCCCAAGGGGGGCCCCCCGGCATCAACAGCCCCGAGGGTCCCTC
This sequence comes from Eimeria acervulina, assembly GCF_000499425.1. Lineage (NCBI taxonomy): Eukaryota > Apicomplexa > Conoidasida > Eucoccidiorida > Eimeriidae > Eimeria > Eimeria acervulina. Next base: position 16,416 of record NW_013548360.1, read on the forward strand.
ATGGGTTTCAGAGGGTCTCGCAGCAGCAGAAGGCTCTGCCCCCTAGCGAACGAAGTGCTACTGGCTGCTGCAGCTGCTGTAGCGCCTGCTGCTGGAGCTGCTGCTGGAGCTGCTGTTGCTGCTGTTCCTCGGGTATGCGCTGTCTTCACTGGGGCCCCCCGCAGGGCCCCACAGAATGTGGAAGCACCGCAACAGCGGCCAGCAGGGCCCCCTGGGGACCCCAAAGAGAGGGGGCCCCCAGAGGTGCGGCATCCTTGCTGCCTTAAGGGTTCTGCACAGGGCCTGACGAATAAACTTTTGTATGGGGGGCCCCCAAAGGGCCCCTGTAGCTCCTAGGCCTCCAAGGGAGCCCCCTCAAAGGCCTCCTTGGCAGGGGCCCCCCAACAAGGGCCCCTAGGGGGGGCCTCACCCACCGATACGGGCTGTGCTGTGGCACTCAAGACCCCAGGGGGCCCCCGTCCCCGAAGGGGGCCCCTCCTGAAGAGGAGGGGGCCCCCCGTTGGGTGCTTACGCATGCCCTCTAGTGCAAGGGAAGCCTAAAAGAGAGGCTCCGACCTGTAGTTTTTGTTTGATATCTGAAGCGCAATTGCTACCCTCTTCCGCTACCCTCAGCAGCAGCAGCAGCAACAGCACTGGCAGTACCAACAGAAACAGCGATAGCCGCATTAGCAGAGCAGCAGCAGGAATAACAGCGGCAGCAGCATCCGAAAGTGCTGCAGCAGCAGCAGTGTCCTTGTGCAGCAGCAGCAGGCGCACCCATTCAAGTGGCAGCAGCAACAGCAGCAGCACAGCAGCAGAAGCTCCAAAAAACAAATTCTAAGTTATAGATTCAAGAGCAGCAGTTGGGGAAGAGGCGCAAAGAGCCTCACAAAACCAAAAGGGGCCTCCCACTAGCCCCCAGCTAGCTGTGTTGCTAGCTGTCTAGCTAGCTGTCTAGCTAGATGGCTAGCTCGTTGCTATCTGTCTACGTACATAGTGTCTGTATAGCTATCTGATAGCTGCCTATCTAGCTGCTACCTTTCTAGCTAGCGGATAGCTGCCTACCCAGCTGTTATATGTTAGCGGCTGGTTGTTTAGCGGCTAGCTAGCTGATCGCTAGCCAGCTTCTTGCTGGCTAGCTGCTCGCTGGCTAGTTGATTGCTAACTAGCTGCTTGCTAGCTAGCTCGACGGTTAGCTGCTTGCTGGCTAGCTGTTTGCTAGCTAGCTGTTCGCTGGCTAGCTGTTTGCTAGCTAGCTGTTTGCCTGCTTTGCAGCTAGCCGTGCGCTTGGAACTCAGGAGACGACGAGCAGCACGAAGAGAGCAACAGCAATACAAAATAACCAAACAATCGCCCACAGCTGCCGCGTGTCTGCAGCAGCAGCGCAGCAAACAAACACAGAAAATCTGCTTCTACAGCGTTAACCAGCCCTCGCTAGCTATAAGACCCTACCCTACCGCTAGCCATAAGACCCTACAGCTAGCCATGAACAACAACAGCTAGCCGCGACTAACAACAGCTACCTACGATACCAAAAACGAGCTGCAGCCCAGCGCTCAGCACTTCATGCAGAAGCCACAACAGCCTCAGCAACTGCGCCAGCAACAGCGCCAACAGCAGCAGCAACAGCGCCAGCAGCAGCAGCGCCAGCAGCAGCAGAGCCAGCAGCAGCAGCACAAGCGGAGTGCGGCATACCAGAGCTGCGGACGACCCTAGCTAAGCGCCGCATCAGGAAGTTCATTTCGGTAGCTGCAAAACAAACAGAAGATATGCTGCTGCTGCTGCTGCTGTGTCTTGCTGCATCAGCTGCCTACGCAACCGCTCAGCAGTAACAGCATCAGCACCACTAACAGCAGCAGAACCGCCAGCGGCAGCAGCAAAAGCAGCAGCACTATCACCAGCAGCAACGGCAGCAGCACCGCCACAAGCAGCAGCGGCAGCAGCACCATTAGCAGCATCAGCAGCAGCAACAGCAACAGCAGCACTACCACCAGGTGCACTACCCCCAGCAGCAGCTCCAGGAAAAAGAACAACAGCAACAACAGCAACAGCAGCAGCGGCAGCAGATCTACCTTGTCTCTCAACAGTATCATCTAAGTCCGTAAGCATTCGTTGCTGTGTCGCCAACTCTTGATTTATTGTCAAAGCTGTTTCGTGCAGCCGCGAAGCAGCAGTTGCCAGCTCTTCCAGCTGCTCGTCCTGCTGCTGCACCAACGTCTGCACGCATCACCAGCAGCAGCAGCATCAGAAGCAGCAGCAGCAGTAGTAGCAGAAGCAGCGATAGATAAGCAACGCAGCAACAAACCACTGCAAAACCAATCCCTAAACCCCAAACCCTCAGCCTTTACCCTCTAGATGCAGGCTGCTGCAGCAGCAGGCTCTTCTGCTGCCAACACCTACTGCTGCTGCTGTTGATGCTACTGTTGCTGCTGCTGCTGCTGTTACCTGCTGCTTCTGTTCGGCTTCTTCGAAGAAGTCCCCGTGGGGTGTGGGGCCCTCATTCAGCCACAGCTGAGAGGCCCCTGCCGCCTGACAACCACAAACCCTAAACCCTAAACCCTAAACCCTAGATCCTACAGTTCCTCCAGCGAAGCTAGCTGCAGAGCTGCAGGGTTTAGGGTTTGAGGAGGGGTTTAAACCCTCTGCGGCTAAGGTTTCGGTGTTAATGCATGAGGGTTTACGATTGGGTGTGCACTTAGAAGAGCGCTAGGGTTTAGGGTTTAGGGTTTAGGGTTAGGAGACCTTAACGTCTGCGCGTAGGGCGTCGAGTTGCTGCTGCTGCTGCCGCACGAATTGTCTCCTTCTCTCCACTTCATCTGCATGCAGCCCCAAACGCTGCTGGTGTTTGGCTGCAACAGCAACTGCCTTTTCTAAGGCGCGCAAATCCTCTGCCAGTGCCTCCGCTGAAGCATCAATAGTGCTCTTTAAACTGCAACCAGCAGCAGCAGCAGCAGCAGCAACAGCAGCAACAGCAGCAGCACAACAGCAGAAGCAACAGCAGCAGTTTGTCGGTATATCTGCGTGTTAAAAGAATTATGTTTCAAAGGGTGTAAATGCATCTAGAGATAAATATTTAAACCCCTCTATATGAATAGAGACACTTGAAAGAATATGTCTGCATGCATGCAAATGCAGTTCACAATTTGCCGCCTTCCACCCCTCTGCGAATTTCAAACGACTCTATGCCTATATATACATATATATATGTATATATATATATATATATGAATGTCAAACGACTCTATGCTTACATATATATATATATATATATATGTATATATATATATATATATATAAATGTACATATATATACATATATAAATATATATTTATTGATTTATATACATGTAAATATGCATATATATATGCATATATATGTATCTACACACATATATATTTGTATATATGTACGTCTGAAGCATGCAGTCAGACACACGCAGCGGTGTACATACACCCCAGGTCTCTCTGGTGTATATACACTTGGTTTACCTGCTGCACTTGGCAGGGTGGCCGCGGGTTTGCAGCTGCTGCTTCCATTCGTGCTGCAGCTGCTGCAGCTGCGCGAAGTTCGCCTGCACCTCGCTGCAGCACAACAGCAGCAGCAGCAGCAGCGGCAAGAGCAGATATGCGTTTCAGCTGTTTGCGCAGCTCCCCAGACCCTGCTATTAAGATTCCTTTCTACTCTTTTCATTCACCATAAACCTGAAGACTATGAAGCGGCCAAAGTCAGCTGCTGCCGCAGCAGCAGCAGCACTTCCTGCAGCATCAGCAGCAGCCGCAACAGCAGCAGCAGCGACAGCAGCAGCCGCGGCATTTGCTGAAGCAGCCGTGAGGTAACCTACTCGCGAGCCGCATAGAAAGGGTCCCCCAGGCCGTTCTCCAGCATCTTCAATGCAACAACAGCAGCAGCAGCACTGACTCTCTCCTGTTGCTGCTTTTACTTTGCTTCGATCGCTGCTGGTGTTGCTGCTGCTGCAGAAGCGTCGCTCTTGGTCGCACCTGTGCTGCTGCTACTGCTGCTGCCGCTAGTGTTGTTCGTGCTGCAGCATCCGTGTAAGCCAGGCGCTCGTCCTCGTGTGGCTACCAGCAGCAGCAGCAGCAGCAGCTGCTGCTGCTGCTGCTGCTGAGTGTTGCAGCTGTAGGTGGGCCTTAAGGCCTTATCGGCTACACCCGAGATGTTTTCTCATTAAAACGAACAAAGAGAGTTGTATTGAGCAGCTAGCTGGTGGCTTTGCCCCTTGAAGCCAATCCCTTGCAGCTGCTGCTGCTGTTGCTGCTGCTGCTGCTGCTGTTGCCGCTGCTGCTGGAGGGCGTAGCAGGGGGTCGAAGGCTCCCCATAAAAAGTCAGACTCAAATAATATATTTGTTATTCTATTTCAACAATAGAAACATAAAAGACATGCAAATAAATATGCATGCAGCCCCAGACCGCTGCCGACTGCGAGCAGCCAGACAGCTGCCAGCAGTATTTTTGTATCGCATTGCGTATGATTTCTTATTATTTATTTATTTAACTTGATCCAATTAAATAAATAAATTATTAAATTAATTTATTCACGGTTTATTTTCTGGTTTCTGCTTTGAAAGAATTTCAAAAGACAGCGGCAGTTTCTTCCTTAGCTCTCAGCCACAGTTTATTTTTGTATATTTATATTATGAAGTTTTTAACTTGTTTTAAAGAAGTAATAAATTAAATTCTTTTTTGTATATTTTATTTTAATGTTATTTATTTGTTTTGCAGAAACAAAAAGTTAGGCCTTTCTTGTAAATTTTTATTCTAAAAGTAATTTACTTGTCTTCGAGAAATAATAAACTAAATATTTTTTGTATGTTTTTATCTTGAAGTTTTTAATTTGTTTTGATGTCCATCGACTCCGCATGCAAATTGTCTTTCTTTGCAAAGCAACAGGAACAGCAGCAAATATTTCTGTGTTTGTCTGTTCTTCATTAATACACAAAACAAGAAGAATACATACCGCTACATAATAATATAACAAAGAAGAAAAAAAATAAACTTTATAACCGCACACTATTATGTTATTTTACTATATAATAATAATATTAAAAAAGGAAGAAGACTAATAGCTGTATCCAGCCGCTGCTCTGTCTATCAGTGCGACATAGAGAAGGGCTTTATTGTTCATAGACACTGCAATAAAAGTATTTTTAAGTTTCACTCAGAACTAGCAGCAACAGCTGTCCCTCCTTAAGGTTTGCTGCTGCTGCTGCAGCAGCAACAGCAGCTGCAGCAGCCTTTCTTGTTTGTCTTTGGTGTTTTTCTGCTAAGTAGCAGCCTAATTACGTGCAAGACACAGAAAGCCCGAAGAAGAAATAATATTACTCTGCAGTACATATATATATATATATATATATATTCAAATAAATATACAACTGTTGTTTGTTTCCTTGCTGTGGCTGCTACCACACCTTAACGATAAGGCGGATTGTCTCTCTTTATCTTTGTCTCTACCCCTGTCTCTGTTTTTATTTTTCTGTCTCTGTCTCTTTCTGTCTCTGTCTGCATTTGTCTGTCTATCTTTTTTTCTGTCTCTGTTTCCCTGTCTTTGCTTTCATTTATCATGCAATCTCTGTCTCTCTCTGTCTCTATATATAACTGCAGAAGGTGTGTCTCTTGTTTTCTCTGTCTCCTTTTTCGTTTAGTCTTTCTTTGCCTCCTCACGATAACCAACACAATTCATTAAACCCAAAGTCTCTGTCTCTGCCTCGCCCCGCTGCTTGCTCTTTTGCTGCTGCTGCTGCAGCAGCAGCAGCAAAGGAAACTGCAGCAGCAAGTGCTGCAGCTCACAGGCGCTGCCCGCTACTACTGCTGCTGCCGTTGTGGCAGCAACTGCAGCAGCAGCAGCAACTGCAGCAGCAGCAGCGAGCGCAGCAGCAGCACGTGCAGCAGCAGCAGCAAATGAAGCGTTTATATAATGCCTATTTTGTTTGCTACATCAAGAGCATCATACTCAGGGCTCAGACGGACGTACGCCTTCTTCTTCCCATCCATCCTAAACAAATACAAAAAACAAACATATAAATAAATAAATATATATATATAACTATATATATATTATATACACGGTATGTCGTAGTGAGATAATATAAAGTTTGCATGCAATAATTTGTTGAATGTACGACTGGTATATCGTAATATGCACTTCTATACGCATGTCTATTAACTGTTTACTTTTCTATTTATTTATCTATTTATCTACCTATGAATAGTTATATATATATATATATATAAACTATATATATATGTAGGAACGTGTATACAGTAGTACTACACATACAATGGCGCATATTATATACCCCTATAGACCAAATGAATGTATATATATATATATATATATGTATATGTAGATATATATATATATATATATGTATATGCATACATCTATATATATATATATATGTATATGCATACATCTATATATATATATATATATGTATATATATACTCTGCATAATGTACATGATAGAATATCTCATAAGTGTGGAGAGAGGAGACAAAAGAGAGACAACACGAAACGCATGCATGCAAAGAATAAAACATTTTTGAGTTTGTTCGAAGGCCGACTGACAAAGAGAAATATATTTAAATCCTCTTCGTTAATAAACCTTCATCTCTTCTACCCCTCATCTATACACCCGCCCGAGTAAAGAAGAAGACAGGCAGAAAAAAAATAGAAAGGGATATATGCATGCAAATTTATCTCTTTGTCGTCTTGTTCTCTATAATGTGATATATATATATATATACACTATATAACGCATATATATATACATATACATATATATGATACATATGTATATATATATGTATATTATATATATATGTATATATTACATATATATGCAGTGTATGTATTATATATAAATGTTTTGTTCCTTCATTTGTATTATTATATCTATCTTTTTGTTTAAGTTGCTTCTTCATATTAATTATGTTGTTATATATAATTTTATTTGTTTTATTCTATTAGATTTATTTTCTTTTAATTTTATATTTCTTTCTTTGTTCTATGGCGAAGTCTATTGTGTTTAATTTCTTCATTAAATATCTCCTCTGCATATAATAATATATTTAAATATACTTAAACCTTTATGATTATTTGTCTGCGATAGTGTTTGACGAACAACACTAACTTTATTATTATTTATTATATTTTATTTTATTTATTTAATTTGTCTGTCTGCTTACCGAATAAGAGTATTGACTTTCTGTGCTTCTACTCCGTATGTTTGTTTAATTGCATCTTTAATATTTCTTTTTGTTGCTCGAGGATTGCACAGAAAAACAATTGTGTTAGTCTCTTCAATCTTCTTCATTGCACTCTCTGTTGTTACGGGGTGCTGCAGCACATGATATTTATCTATTCTTTGTAATGCAGGAACCGGGTTTGCTGTCCATAGACGAGACAGACGAGGGGCGCGAGGGCTCCTTGGCTTCTTTAATGTCCGGGGCCTAAGCAGCAGCAGCAGCAGCAGCACAAGCGAAAGAAAATGAACCCAGAAGCACAAACAGAGAGAAAATGTACACGTAGTAGCAGCAAAACAAACCCCGCAACAGCAAATATACAGCAGCGCAGCAGGTGCTGCAGCACCAGCAGCAGCTGCTGCTGGTGATACTGCAGCAGCAGCAGCAGCAGCTGGTAATCTTACCTGTAGAAACGAACATTGTAGCGCGCCTTCACTGATGCTGTTCTGCTCGTCTTCTTCAGGCCCTTGCTCGTTGCTTCTGCCTTCTTTACCTTCTTTTCCACAGCAGCTTTGCTGCTCTTTGTTGCTGCAGCAGCAAACAACGCAACAGCAAAACCAAACAGTAACTAATGCTGCAGTCCTCAAGCTAATGTTGCAGTGCAGCTGCTAATGTTGCAGTGCAGCTGCTAATGTTGCAGTGCTGCTGCTAGTGTTGCTGCTGCTGCTGCTAATGGTGCTCGTGCTGGTGCTGCTGCTGCTGTTAGTGGTGTGGTGCTGCTGCTAGTGCTGCAGCTGCTGCTCATGCCGCTGCGTTTAACACTCTAACGCCTACAAACGCTGCAAATGTAGGAGAAGGCCTAGACACCAGAACAACACTGCTGCTGCTGCTGTTGTTGTTGCTGCATGTGCTGCGGGGCGGGGCCCCAGAGCAGCCGCACATGCAGCAGCAGCAGTAGCAGCAACAGCAGCAGCGCAATGGCTGCAAAGGCCCTTAAATGTGTCTCAAGAGATAAACTGCAATATATTTCTTGCTGCAAACTGACGGTACTTGCAAGCTGCAACAGCAGCAGCAGCAGCAGCAGCTGCTGCTGCTGCTGCTGCTGCTGCTGCTGCGTGGGGTGCTGAAGGGTGTTGGGGGTCTCACCTTTTTCCTTCGGCGCCATCTTCTCTTAGGAGGAAAAAGAAAGAAAGAAAGAAGGGTTAATAAAGAAAAACAAAGATAAACCCCTTTTATATCCTCCTCAGGTGTTGCTGCTGCTGCTGCTGCTGCTACTGCTGCTGCTGCTGCGACTTCCAGGCCCCGCTGCTGCGGCGGCTCTTGCTTGCTGCTGCTGCTGCTGCTGCTGCATGCAACTGCATGCTGCTGAGCACTATTTAAACAACAAAAAATAAAAGATATTAGTTATTGATTTAATTTGTTCATTTTTTTGTTTTCTTTTATTTATATGTGCAGCTTTCCCACTAAAGACGGCCGCAAGACTTCAGCTGCAGCCGCCGCCATAGCAATTGCTGCTGCTGCTGCTGCTGCTGCTGCTGCTGCTGTAGTGAGAGGGGGCCCACCTGGGGGCCCCCTTTCTTGCCTTCTCTAGCGTAGACTTTATAATTAAAATAAGTGTTTTTAATTCCGGGTGTTAATATAGATCTTTTCAACTCCTTTTCCTTCTGAGACAGCTCTATAGCTGCTGTTGCCGCTGCTGCTGCTGCTGTTGCCGTTGCTGCCGGTGCTGCTGCTGCTGCTGCAGCACATCTGCTCCTGCACAGCTGTCGAGGTGTACGTACACCCCGGGCCCCACATGGGGGGCCCCGGGGGGGCCCCAGGGGCCCTGGGGCCTCGCGTGCGGCTACCTAACCCGCTTGTATTTCTTGATGTGGCTGTTGGCGGAAGAAATGCAGGAAGACTCATCTTCCAGGTCTGTGCTGCTGTTGTTGCTGCTGCTGCTGCTGCTGTCTGTGCTTTTGGAAATGCAGCTGTTGCGGTTGTTGCTGCTGCAGGCGCTGCTGCTGTAGGAGCTGTTGGTCCTGCTGAAGCTGTTGCTGGTGGTGCTGCTGCTGCTTTTGCTTCTGTTGTTGCTGCTGCTCGTGCTGCTGTTGCTGCTGCTGCTTGTCAGCTCTTTCGGCTGTTGCTGCTGCTGCTGCTGCTGCTCAGCTGTTTGCGGATCAGCTGCCCATCACGGCGGAGAACTTCCGCTGTCTGTGCACCGGTATGTTCAGCAGCAGCAGCAACAGCAGCAGCAGCAACAGTAGTCATAGTTGCCCTATGAGCCCTATCAGTTAAGAAGCATGTGCCTTCAGCAGACGCAACAGTAGCTGCTGCAGTAGCGGCGACAGCAGCAGCAGCAGCAGCAGAAGCAGCAGCGGCAGCAGCAAAGGGCTCCTCTTTCTCTCTTTCGCTAGCTGCATGCATGATGTGCGCGCATGCGTGGGGTGTCTGTACACTGCAGGAGAGACAGGCCTTGGCTACTACATGCGGCCGCGCTGGTATAAAGGCTCCCCCTTCCACCGCATTATCCCTGGCTTTGTGCGTTTGCTGCTGCTGCTGCTGCTGCTCTTGTTGCTGAGGCAGTGCCATAGCTTTGAACCGGTGATGCTAAAGAGCAGATGATGTTGCTGCTGCTGCTGCTGCTGCTGCTGCTGCTGCGGCTTCGGTTGCTGCAGCAGACAACACACAATGGTGGCCCTGCTACAGCGCCTCCACTCTCTTTTTTACTCTCCTTGCTGCTGCTGCTGCTGCTGCTGCTGCTGCAGATGGCGCAGGGGGGAGACTTCCACAGGGGTGATGGCTACGGAGGCGAGAGCATTTACGGGCAGTTCTTTAGAGATGAAAAATATCTGTACAGACACTCCAAAAGAGGTGAGTACTTCCTTGCTGCAGCAGCAGCAGCAATAGCAGCAGCAACAGCAGCAACAGCAGCAAAGGCAACATCAGCAGCAGTTGCAACGGCAGCAAAAGCATCAGATATTGCCAGGCTTTTCTGCTGCTAGAAGCAGCAGCAGCCTTTTGTAGCAGCATTAGCACTACCATTAGCAGCAGCAGCAACAGCAGCAGCAACAGCAGCAGCAGCAGCAGTGGCCTGATGTTTCCTTCAATGATGAACTCCATGAAACTGCATATTTATTCTTTTGTTCGTTATATCTTATTCTCTCTCTCTTTCTCTTTATCTCTTTATACATATATATATATATATATATTGTATGTTGGGGTGTATGTACACCTCAGGGCTGCTGTCTATGGCGAAGTGCAGAGACAGACACACCGCTAGCAGCCAATTTTTTATTACTTTTGCTGCTGCACCATGGTTAGATGGAAAGCATGTTGTCTTCGGGCAGCTCGAAGCAGGAGAGGAGACACTTCACGCTATTGAAGCAGCAGGCAGCAGCAACGGGAAGCCAAGGAGACTTGTCTCCATCTTTAATTGGTGCTGCTCCTCCTCCTGCTGCTGCTGCTGGTGTTCGGGCTGATGCTGCTGCTGCTGTTCGGGCTGCTGCTGTTGCTGCTACTGCTGGTGTTCGGGCTGCTGCTGCTGCTGCTGTTCGGGCTGCTGCTGCTGCGGTGCCTGTTCGGGCTGCTGGGGCTGCTGTCAGCTGCTGCTTCTGCTATAATTATTATTGCTGCTGCTGCTGCTGGAAATCGTGCTGCTGCTGCTGTTCTAGCTGTTGTTGCAGCCGTTTGTTGCTGTTCATTTGCTCCCACTGTTGGCGTTACGCCTCGTACTGTTGCTGCGTGTTGTGTGGCTGCCGCTGCTGCTGCTGCTGCTGCTGCTTCTGTTTCTGCAGCGGGGAGCTGCAGATGAACGAACTGCGGCGAGTAGATGCAGAGGAGACAAAAGGCCTCCCTACCCTACAACCAGCAGGCCTCGTCATAGATGTATGTACCCCTCTGCTGCTGCTGCTGCTTCTATTGCAGCAGCTGCTGCTTCTGCTGCTGCTGCTGTTTCTGCTGCTGCTTCTGCTGCTGCTGCTGTTTCTGCTGCTGCTTCTGCTGCTGCTGCTGTTTCTGCTGCTGCTTCTGCTGCTTCTGCTGCTGCTGCTGTTTCTGCTGCTGCTGCTGCTGGGTGTTGAGGCGGAGTGTGGGGCTGTCCTTGCGCCGCTGTTGCAGCCAACAAACCGTCCGGAGCTGTACAGACAGTTCACCGGCCCCCCGACCCCTCCGCCGATCCCCCCGGAGGTGCTGCATGCAGCGAAGCACAACTTCTAAACCCCAACTTCATGCACCACAGAAGGGCCCCCAATAGGGGGCCCCATGGGGGCCCCATGGGGGCCCCCCTAGGGGCCTCGGAGCCCTTTCTGAACCCTTTAGAGGCCTCTGTAGGGGCCCCTTGGGGGCCCCGTTAGGGGCCTCGGAATTCCTTCTGAACCCTTTGGGGCCCCCTGTAGGGGGCCCGCGGCTTTCCCTGAACCCTTTGGGGGCCCCTGTAGCGGCCCCACTTGGGGGCCCCCATTGGGGCTTCGTTGGCTCCCCTGAACCCTTTGGGGGCCCCTGTAGGGGCCTTCCTGGGGGCCCCCCTAAATGCGAGGTCTCTGAAGGCCTCGTAGGGGCCTTGGTGGAGTTGTGGGGCCCACAGGGGCCCCCCAAGGGGCCCCTTGGCGATGGGGCCCCCAGTTTGAATCTGTTGCATCATTAATGTTGTCTTAGAGCATATAATATATTTTTCTTAGTATTATTATTATTGCTGCTCTTTCTACTGCTGTTGTTGTCGTTGTTATTCCCCCTATTATTAATATTAAATAATAAGACCTTTATTAATGATAATAATAGTAAGAACGCCAATAATAGTAGTAATAGCAGGAGCAGCAATAATAATAATACGAAGAAAAGAATATAGCTACAATACTCTCGTAGTAAAATAAATAAATAAATAAATAAACATAATAATAATAATAAGACTTAAATAAGAACAATACTAATAATATTAGTATTAATAAATAATAATAAGAAGGGCCCCCCCTTCCTGTCTCACCCACAAGCAAACAGTGGGGCCTCAGGGGGGCCCCTAAGAGGGGACCCCACCTTATTGGGGGCCCCCGTAAGGAAGTTGGGGGCCCCTAAGAGGGGCCCCCGATCTCTAATAAAGACAAGTGCTGCTGGGGTTTAATCGCAGGCCCTGCTGAGGCTGTTGTTTGAGGAAAGACAGAAAGAGACAGTGAGACAGAAAGAGACAGAGAGAGACAGAGACAGAGACAGACAGAGACAGAGAGGGAGAGAGACGGAGAGAGAGAGAGAGACAGACACAGAGAGACAGACACAGAGAGAGACAGAAAGGGACAGAGACAGAGAGACAGAGACAGAGAGACACAGAGAGAGACAGAGACAGAGACAGACAGAAAGAGACAGGCAGACAGAGACAGGCAGACGGAGAAAGACAGACGGAGAGATAGAGGGGGAGACAGAGACAGACAGAGACAGAGAGACAGAGACAGACAGACGAAGAGAAAGAGACAGACACAGAGAGAGACAGACAAATAGAGAGAAAGAGAGAGAGAGGCCGAGGAACAGAGAGGAGACAGCTGAGGCTGGGTGTCTCCTTTTGGGTTTTGTTTGTTGTTTTTGATTTGTATGAGGCATTAATAAATATTGTTATAGATGGAGCCCTTCATATAAATATTATATATATTATATATATTAATATAATAATTAGACAATATGAGATACTGTTATACATAATAGATATAATAATACTAATAAGACCTTTACATAAGATATTATTTATATAATTTATATAAAATAATATCGCATATAAAAGCAGCAGCAATCGTCTGTACACCCACAAGGAGACAGCAGATAAGCTGTCTCCTGTCTTTCTCCTGTTATTCTCTGTCTCTTGTTGAAGAGAGACAAATAATGCATGCAGATAAAGATAAACAAATAATGCATGCAGGGCTCAGTCTGGGGTGTACAGACAGACACGCATATATAATATATATATAATCTAAATCAAAGAAAGCATAGACAAGATAAATAAACAAATAAATAACTAAATAAAGACTAACGGCTTAAGGAAAGCTCAACTCTCCCTCTTGCTCTTTCTATACACCTGAGGAGACACCTGAGGAGACACCTGAGGAGACACCTGAGGAGACACCTGAAAAGACCGTTGAGGAGACACCTGAAAAGACCGTTGAGGAGACTGTTGAGGGGATAGTTGAGGAGACAGCTGGCGAGACAGTTGGGTGCTGCTGTCTCTATTTGTCTAATCACAGAAAGGCCCCATAGCTACCTGCTCTGCTAGCGATGCTGCTGCGCCGGACTCTCCGTTTCCTGTCAATGCCGCCGAGCACATCCTGCTGCTGCTGTTGCTGCTGTTGCTGCTGCTGCTGTTGCTGCTGCTGTTGCTGCGGCGCCGCAGTTATCCCGCTGTAGCTTTCTGTGTCTGTGTCTTCTTGACCGTGCATTTTAACAAGCTTCCTATCTCTTGGGGGGCCCCCCAGGGGCCCTCCCGTACACCCGGGGCCCCCTGGGGCCCCCCCTGTTGAGCTGAAGAGTGCTGCTGGAAGCAGCAGCTGCAGCAGTTGCTGCGGCTCTAGTGTATCCATAGATTCTGTTGTTGTTCGCGTTATATGATGCATTACTCCTGAAGGAGTTCTTTCAGCGAAGTCTCTTGTAACAGTTACACTCTTCTCCCCAGGTAGGGGCCCCCCAGATACAGGGGCCCCCCCAGGGGCCCCCCCACCAGGGGGGGCCCCCTGTACCTGCCGCGCCTGGGGGCCCCCTCTTCCACCGGCGACTGCATGCGGCGCAGCAGCACCAACCCCTGGACGCTGCGGTGTATGTGCAGGGGGGCCCCTAGTGGGGGCCCCCCCCATCCGGGTCCTTCCAAGGGCCCCAGATGATGCAGGGGGATGTACAGAGCCTTTTGCTGCTGAAGCAGCAGCAGATGCCTTAGGAAGCCCCAAGTAGTGCCCCTTAGATGCTGCTGCTGCTGCAGCAGAAGCAGACTTCGCTGAGAGGGCTACTGCAGCAGGAGGCGCGGTGCTGCTGCCGCCAGCGGAAGCCGTTGTTGTTGCTGCTGCTGCTGCTGCTGCCCCCCCGATTGGGGGAGAGGTCCCTGCTGCGCTGCTGCTGTGCTGCACTGCGCTCGCCAGCAGCTGACATCCCCCTGCTGTGCCGTCTACTGCAGCAGCAGCAGCAGCAGTCCCCTTTGCATGCAGCAAATGGCCAAGGCCCCCGGCCTTTAAGAAGGAGACACCTGCTGCTGCTGCGGGCTTGGTGCTGCCAGCAGCAAGTGCTGCTGCTGCAGCAGCTTTACCTCCCGCCAACAGCGAAGAGGCTGCACCTAACAGACCCACAATTTCTACCGGCATCTTGCTGTTGCTGCTGCTCCTGCTGATCCTGATGCTGCTGATGCTGCTGGTGCTGCTCCTGCTGCAACTGCTGTTCGCGTTGCAGCTGCTGCAGATCCTTATGATGCTGCTGCTGCAGGTGTTGTTGATGTTATTGTTGTTGCTGCTGCTGCTGTTTTTGGAGTTGCTGTTCTTCGAGGGCTGTTAAAGGCGAAGGTCACCGCCGTCGAGCGCCTTCCCGCCACCGCTGCTGCTGCTGCTGCTGCTGCTGCTGCTGCAGTCGCTGTCTCTGCTGCTGCTTAAGATCAAAGAAGGTTTTCTGAATGAAAGGGAGGGATAACTCTCTACACAGACTCCGCTCTTCCCCAGCGCTCCACCGCCTCGATAGCAGCAGCAGCGCAACAACAGCAGCAGCCGTACCAGCAGCAGCAGCAGCAGCAGAGCAGCTGCAGCACCTAGAATGGCGGTGTATTATTTAATTAAAAAGTCTACAAAGAAAATGCAAAGTCACAAAATACAGAAGATAAATGTAGAGGGCATTAACCTTCAATCACTACTACTACTGCTGCTGCTGCTGCTGCTGCAGCTGCTGCTGCTGCTGCTGCTGTCGGCGGTGGCGAGTTGAGTGGATGTACACTTTAGCAAGGACCGTAGCCGTATGCTTTTCCTCCTAAGGGTTTAGGGTTTAGGGTTTAGGGTTTAGGGCTTGTTTCAAAGGGTTAGGGACAGAGAGAAGCCGCAGGGCCTCAGCGCACTGCCCTCCAGAGACCGTTGGTTCGGCGCAGCAACAGCAGCAGCAGCAGCAGCAGCAGCAGCAGCGGTAGCAGCAGCGGCAGCAGCAGCAGCAGCAGAAGCATGGGCTCACCCAGAGTATATCCTGAACCCAATTAAATATTATTTTAAATACCTTTTGGAAATTGTTTGCAGCGGCAGCAGCAGCAGCAGCAGCAGCAGCAGCAGCAGAAGGGACCTGTCCCCCCTTGACTGCTGCTGCCTTCGCTGCCTTTGGGGCCCCACAGGGGCCCCCTGCTGCTGTCGGCATCGCTCTTGCAGATACTCCCAAAGAAGATTATATCAAACCCTAAACCCTAAACCCTAAACCCTAAACACTAACCCTAAAGCGTGAATTATTTCTACGGAGAAGGGCGACGGCGACAGGATGCAGCAAACTGCAGCTGCTGCTGCAGCAGCAGCAGCAGCAGCAGCGCCAGCAGCACATACTGCAGCAGCAGATGCTGCAGCAGCAGAAGCTGTAGCAATTCCTGCAGCAGAAACTTCTGCTACACCAGGAGCAGCAGCAGATGCTGCACCAGGAGCAGCAGCAGATGCTGCACCAGGAGCAGCAGCAGATGCTGCAGCAGGAACTGCTGCTGCTGCTGCTGCTGCTGCTGCTGCTGCAGCTACCTCCCGCATCTTTGCTTCCTTTTCCACTGCCTATACACCCGACTGCATTGAGTCCTGGAGTCAGCATGCAGCGTCTTGTCTTGCCCGGCGTTCTGCTGCTGCTGCTGCTGCAGCAGCAACAACAGAAGAGGAAGCAGCAGCGGATATAACAAAGCGGCCTTTCGAAGGTCCGCTACTTGCTGCAGCAGAAGCAGCCAACAGCAACAGCAGAAGTAGCAACAGCAGCAACAGCAGCAGCAGCAGCAGCAGCGATCTGTTTGTCGTTGGGATGTATCAATATGAAGAGACAACCCGCATGCGTAGGGGGGGCCTTTCTTTCTATACCCTGCAGCAGCAGCAGCAGCAGCAGCAGGACTCAGCAGCAGCAGCAGCAGCGCCATCCGTTCGTTGCATTCTTGAACATTTTACAGACTCTTTCGGGTGTCTAGACACCCGGTGGCTGTGTGCTGCTGATGGTTGCTGCTGCTGCAGCAGCAGCAGCAGCACCGGTAGCGATGGGCTTCCTGTAAGACAATTGTCTCCTTCTGCTGCCGACGCTGTTGCTGCTGCTACTGCCGCTTCTGCTGCTGCTGTTGTTGTTTCCCCCGCCGAAACTGCATCCACATCTGCTGCAGCTACTGTTGCTGCTGCTGTCGCTGCTGCTGCTGCTGCTGCTGCAGTTGAACTTTGCTTCTCTTCTGGCTGTGATTGGCTCGGACTGCGCGTTGCATGCGTTTCGGGTGTCAAGACACCCGGAAGACGAGGGGGAAGACAGCAGCAGCAGCAGCAACAACAACAACAACAGCAGCAGCAGCACGAAAAGCGGAAGGAGCAGCAGCCTCAGCTGCAGTGCTGCAGCGCGAGTGCCGCTGCTGCTGTCGCCCGGCAGAGACCACATAGGACTCAGCCTAGACCCTCTAAATGAGCAGCCCCAGTATGCTGCTGCTGCTGCTGCTGCTGGTGTTGCAGCTGTTGTTGCTGCTGCTGCTGCTGCTGCTGTTGCTATTGCTGATGCTGCTACTGCTGCTGCTGCTAGTGATGCTGCGGTTCCCCTTGCTGTCGTTGATGTTGTGGCGTCCGCCCTAGCTATTGGTGCTGTTGTTGTTGTTGCTGCTTCCTGCTGTTGCTGATGCTGCTGCTGTTCCTGCTGTTGCTGCAGCTGTTGTTGTTGTTGCTTCTGCTGCTCCTCTCCCTTTGCTTTCTGGAGGGCGCCGCGCTGCTGTGCTCTTACTCTTCTGCTGCCGATGCTGCAACCGCTGCTGCTGCTGCTGCTTCTGCTGCTGCAGGCTAATTGCTGCAACGTGCTCGGATGGTTCTGCTGCTGTAGTTCAGGACTTAGAGCGGGTGGTGCTACGCTGGCAAGTTTGTTGTTGCTGCTGCTGCTGTTTGCATGCGGTTTGCTGCTGCTGCAGTTTGCACGCAGTTTGCTGCTGCTGATGCTTGGATGCAAACTGGGCTCGCTGCTGCTGCAATTTGCATGCGTGTTGCTGCTTCTGCTGCTGCTGCAATTTGCATGCGTGTTGCTGCTGCTGCAGGAAGGCCCACGAAGCGGAGGCCTGGGCTGTGGCGGTCTCCCCGACTTCAGGCGGCAGCACCGTAGCTACGGGTCAGTGCTGCTGCTGTTGCTGCTGCAGCAGCTGCTGCTGCTGCTGCAACACCGGCTGCTGCAGACCGTATACCCTTCGCGTGCTACATCTTTGTTGCTTCTGCTGTGTTTATTGAGGTGTATGTACACTCCAGTTTGCTTCTTCTTCTTGCTGCTGATGTGCATGTACACCTGAATTGCTGCATTTGCTGCTCAGGAGCTGATGACTGCTGCCTCCGTCTGTGGGACATCCGCAGCTGCTGCAGCTCTCCTGCAGCAGAAGCAAGCATTCTTAGCAGGGGCAGCAGCAGGAGCAGCAGCAGGAGCAGCAGCAGGAGCAGCAGCAGGAGCAGCAGCAGAAGCAGCAGCAGCAGCAGACCCCCTCGTCTGCATGCAGAGAACAGCAGCAGCCACACCATGGGCGTTACTTCTTTGTCTTTTTCTCCTTCTTATTCTTTTCTCTTGCTGTCGGGGAGGTAATCAGAAAAACCCTTTTGGGGCTTTCTTGCTTCTATCCGTTGCATGCATGCAAACAAACCCTAAACTCTAAACCCTAAACCCTAAAACCTAAAGGCGTATAAAGCCCTCTGTGCGCCTTAGTCTGTCTGTCTGTCTACAACTCCCTGCCGCAGCATATTCTGCATCTGCTGCATTTGCTGCTGTTGCTGCTGCTGCTGCTGTTGCTGCTGCTGCTGCTATGGGCCCCACAGCTACGACGGCTACCTCCGCTGCTTCGACCTGCGGCAGCTCCGCCGCCCTCTCTCCGAATACAAAACATCAGGGGGCCTCTGGAGGCTTCGCCACTCTTGGGGGCCCCTATGGGGGGGCCCCCTAGAAGGGGGGCCCCCAGGGGGGCCCCTAGAGGGGGGGCCCCTAGAAGGGGGTTTAGAAAGGGCACGGGTGGGGGGCCCTTTGCTTCTTGCTGCTTGCTGCCACGGAGGCTGTGAGGTTTGGAGTATGCAAGCAGGAGGTGAGCAGCAGCACATACGAACAGCAGCAGCAGATCCTGCTGCTGCTGTTGCTGTGGCTGTTGATTAGTTGGTTTACGAGTGCTTGCGCTGTTGCTGTTGTTGTTGCTACTGCTGTTGCTGCTGCTGCTACTGCTGCTGCTGGTGAGGGGAAAAGGGTGTGTCTCAGCTATGTGCGGTTTCTTTGCTGCTCGCAGCGGGGGCTACTGCTGCACCGCAGCTGCAGCGGCTGCTGCAGCAGCAGCTCCACAAGTCTATGACTTATGGAATAACTCAGCTATGCTGTATACCTCAGCAGCAGCAGCAGCAGCAGCAGCAGCAGCAACAGCAGCAGCAGCAGTTTATAGGGGCTTCTGTTGGCTTCTACGACAAGAGCGTTTGCGTCTGGCAGCAACTCCTGCCTGCACGTGAGGGCTCTGCTCCTTATTAAGGGCTGCTCTAAACCCTAAACCCTAAACCCTAAACCCTAGAGAGTGTCGTAGGAAAGACCCTTCTACAGCAGAAACAGCCGGGGCGGGTCCCTTGTCCAGCAAATAGAAAAGAAGGCTAGGGTTTGGGGTTTGCTGCTGCTAGGGTTTAGGGTTTTAGATAAGGGTTTAGGGTTTTTGAAGCTTCTCGTGGAGCAGCAGCAGCGCGAGAAGCAACAGCAGTCGCTGCTGCTGCTGCGTTTGCTGCTGTCGAACATTCGCAACAGCAGCAGCAGCAGCAGCAGCAGGGGTCAGCAGCACCAGCGTTGTCTCCTCTTTGCCCTTGTCTCCTCAGAGACAGCACGAGGAGACAGTTGCTGCAGGGGTGGTGGAGGTGCGCCGTAAGTGCAAACGAGTGTTGGCAGTAGCTGCTGCTGCTGCTGCAGCAGTTGCTGCTGGGGAAGTATGCCGTTAGCAGCAGCAGCAGCTGCTGCTGCTGTTCCAGGAGCAGCAAGAGACACTGTCAACGGATTTGAGTAAGGAATTGTGCAGAAGGAGACAGGCAGCAGCTGCGGTTCATACGCCCCACCCCAATATAGGGGGGGCCCCCCGGGGCCCCCCGGGGGCCCCTGCAGCATTGCTGCTGCTGCTGGAGAGCCGCTGCTGCAGTCCCATAAGGGGAAATACTGTGGCCAGGTACAACTGCCTGCAGCAGCAGCAGCAGCAGCAGAAGCAGCAGCAATGTTAAGAGAGGCGTAGATAACGACCAGAGCCTCACAAACACAGCAGCAGCATTAGCAGCAGTAGCAGCAGTAGCCGCAGCAGCATTAGCAGAAACAGTACTAGCAACAGCAACATTGGCAGCGGCAGCCCTAGCAGCAGCAGTACTGGCAACAGCAGCATTAGCAGCAGCAGCACTAACAGCAGCATTACTAGCAGCAGCAGCATTAGCAGCAGCAGCGCTAGCAGCAGCAGCAGATGGTTTAGGGTGTCTCTTTTCAGTTCCTATTGAAGAACGGGCATAGGTGAAGCAGCAAACTTGCCTGGCGGCGGCTGCTGCGGCTGCTGGAGAAGCAGCGGCTGCTGCTGCTGCAGCAAGAGGTGTCCCTGCTCTGCAGCTGCTGCTTCTTCTGTCCCTGTAGCGTACCCAGTGGGCTGCTGCTGCAGCAGCAGCGGCTGCTGTTGTTGCTGCACCAACTGCTGCTGTTGTAGGGGCTCCATCGGCGTCCTCCCCTCCTCTTATGCCTGTGTTCCTGTTGCTGCTGCTGCTGCTGCTGCAGCAGCTGCTGCTGTTGCTGCTGCTGAGACGACGGTGGTTATACAGGCAGCAGCAGCAACTAATATGTCTCTTCTTGCCACTAAAGCCCTGTCTCTGCCTTATACCTTTAAAGTAATAAACTCAACAACTGACTGTCTCCTGTGTGCAATGTTTCAGCAGCAGCAGCAGCTGCTGCTGTTGCTACTGTTGCTGCTGCTGCTGCTGCTGCTGCTGCTGTGGAAATAAGCTGCGTACTCACTCCAGCAGATCTGTTTAGAGAAGCTTGTATCTTTCAGGAGGGAGATAGCAGCACCAGCAGCAGCAGCACCAGCTGCAGCAGCAACTGCAAGACAGGTGACCTCGCTGCTGCAGCAGCAGCAGCAGCAGCAGCAGCTCACAGAGACAAAGAGTTAAACGAAGTCAAACTACTAAATTAAAAATAAAAACTCCTATTTTAAATGCAGTGGTGCATGCAGCAGCAGCACCAGCAACAGCTGTGGCAGCAGCAGCTGTTTCTGCTGCTGCAGCTGCAGCTGCAGCAGCCTGCACACTGCTCTCACAGCCCGCAGCAGCAAACAGCAACAGCAACAGCGGCAGCAGCAGCAGCAAACGCGAATTAGGGATTAAATTGGCGGTAAATCTCCCCTTAAGAGACACCATGGCCGCTACAGCTACTGCTGCTGCTACGGCTGCTGCTGCTACGGCTGCTGCTGCTGCTGTGCTGCTGCTGCTGCTGCTGCTGCCATGCCGATAGTTGCTGACATGAAAGCTGCTGCTTTTACTGTTTGCACAGCTACTTCTGTTGCGTGTCAGATGCTGTTGCTGCTGCTGTTACTGCTGCTGTTACTGCTGCTGTTGCTGCTGCTGTTGCTGCTGCTGTTGCTGTTGCTGCTATTCTTGCTGTTGCTGCTGGGCTTGCCGCTGGTGCTTTTTGTTGCTGTTTCGGCTGTTGTTGGTCGTGCTTCTAGTGTCCGTTCTACTGCTTCTGGTGTTACTGCTGCTGCTGCTGCTGCTGCATGCATAACGCGAGCCACACACCTTCCTGTTAGGCGTCACCTCCTGCTCCTCTGCTGCTGCTGCAGTTGCCACAGTTACTGCTGCTGCAGCTGCTGCAGTTACTACTGCTGCTGCTGCTACAGTTACTGCTGCTTCAGCTGCTGCAGTTACTGCTGCTGCAGCTGCTGCATTCACTGCTGCTGCAGCACGAGGAGATCCTATTATTTGCTGTTAGGGGATAACCACAATGTGCAGCAGGCAACACCAAGCAGCCCTTCAGTACCGGCAGCGCTTTGAGTCTACAGGCAGCTTGTGGGGTGTACAGGCAGCTCGTTGGGTGTACAGGCAGCTCGTTGGGTGTACAGGCAGCTCGTTGAGTGTACAGGCAGCTTGTGGGGTGTACAGGCAGCTCCTTACTGTAAAGTTGCAGCATCTTCTGCCTTCCACCTGCATTGCTGCATGCAGCAGCTTGTCTTGCGGGGCTCTTCGAGCAGCTACAGTTGAAGAGCAGCAGCAGCAGCAGCAGCAGCAGCAGGAGTGAAGAGTGAAGAAACCAACTAGCAAAGCGTAATGCTGCTGAGTGCTGTTGATGTGTCTCTCTTTTTGTATACATACAGCAGCACTTCGTTGTCTCTCTCTGCTGCATCTAATGCAATAACAGCCTGCCCTTCGCTCTCCGTGCTGCTGCTGCTGCTGCTGCTGGCTGTATAAGAGACGCTGCAAGCAGAAGAGGACCCCACTATGAGGCGGTTATTGCAGCATCAGCAGCAGCAGCAGCAGCTGCTGCAGCAGAAAGAGAAAGGAAAGGAGAAGCAAGGTGAATTGCCTCTCTTTTAAAAAGCAAGAGACAAGGAGACAGACTCAGCAGCAAGTGTCTCCGCCTCTTGCAGCAGCTTAACACCAACCATCTCTCTTGCGTCCTCGTGCTGCTGCTGCTGCTGCTGCTCACAGGAGCTCGCGAATGGCTGTTGCAGCAGCAACTGCAGCAGCAGCTGCTACTACTGCTGCAACAGCAGCAGCAGCAGTCTTCCTAACCGGCTGCTGCTAGTCCTGCCCCTCTCTCTCCCTACAGCGCGCTGCTGCAGTCAGTAGGGCTACGTACTGCTGCTGCTTGCTGCTGCTGCATGCTGCTGCTGCATGCTGCTGCTGCATGCAGCCCCGTTGCTATGGCCCTAAGCTCTATTTTATGTGTCTCCTCTATTGGGGTTTAGTAATCGTGCAGACTCTTTGCTGCTGCTGTTGCTGAGCTGCTGCTGCTGGTGTCTCAGGGAAGGAACACAGGAGAAAGCTAAATACAGCAGCACCTTACCCAGCAGGAACAGCAGCAACAGCAGCAGCTGCAGCAGCAACACTCCGCCAGCAGCAGCAGAAGCCAATGCCCAGCTCGGCCGTAAGCAACACAAGCGCATGCAGCAGCAGCAGCAGATCAATAAGCAGCAGCTGCAGCAGCAACAACAGCAATTGACAGCAACACGACCAATCATACAGCCACAGAAGCCACTGCAGCAGCAGCAGCAGCAGCAACATAAATATAAAGTTATTTTTTTAGCATCATAAAATAAAACAACTACTAGAATTTTTAATGCATATTTCCACTTCTCCAGATCTTTGTCCTCCCTTTTTATTTCTACCTTTTACAGGCTGCTGCATTAATTCAATATAAGATACTCTATATATATATATATATAGAGTACTTTATCTCTTATACTTCTGCAGCGACTCCCTCCTATTAGATCTACTCTTGGGCCCCCCTGCCGCATTCCGCTGCGTCTATTCCCCCTTAATTCATATATTAAAAAGGCATTCAGCGCAGCAGCAGCAGCAATAGCAACAGCAGTAGCAGCAGCAGCAGCAGCAACTTGCTCGTCTATGTCTGTTGGCGCTTCCTTCTGTGTTGGCTGCGCCTCCGGTGTATTGTATTTTGTTTTTCTTATCCCTTTAATATTTAGTTAACTGATTGTTTAATTTAAAGCAGCAAATAATAGGGCGACTACAGCAGCAGCAGCAACAGCAGCAGCAGCAGCAGCAGCAGCAAAGAAACAGCTCCACAGCACGGCGTGCAGCAAAGCGAAGCAGGAGCAACAAAGCAGCTACCTCTGTCTTTAAACAAATAAAATATAACTAAACGTCTCAAATAAAATAAATAAAGACAAAACCAAATAGAAAACAACAAACAACAGCACTCTAGCAGCAGCAGCAACAGCAGCAGGAGCAGCGCTCGCTGCTGTTGACCGTTGTTGCCGCTGCTGCCTTCTGCATGCAGCATCTGGGGTGTACATACACCTCAATTCTTGTCTTTTTCTTTCCTTGCATTCTAACTCTCTCCGCTTTAGCTAGCTGCTTAGGCTGTCTCTGCTGCATAGGAGGGGCCCCCAGCTGCAGCAAACCCCTAGACACGGGATCCAGCTGTCTGGGCAGCTTGCTACTGCTCCTGCTGCTGCTGCTCCTGCTGCTGCTGCAGCAACCAGCCTCGTGCTGCAGCAGCGACCCTGGAGGCCCCCCGTGTGCAGCGGCGACTCCCCTGC
>NW_013548360.1:42500-45676 GCF_000499425.1 Eimeria acervulina
CTGCTGCTGATGATGGTGCTGATACAGCTGCTGATGCTGCTGCTGCTGATCGTGAGTTTGCTGCTGTTGCTGCTGCTGCAGATGTGTCCTGGTCTGGGTGAGGAGACAGTTGAGACCCGCGTGCTGCCGTTGCTGCTGCACATCCACTCTGCTGCTGCTGGCGCTAGCAGAGAGGAAAGAACTGCAGCAGCTGCTTCAATGTTCGACTTGGCAAAGGTGCTGCTGCTCTCTGTTGCTGCTGCTGCTGCTGCTGCTCTTTGCTGCTGCACTTTGCCGCTGCTGCTCCTCCTTGCTGCTGCTGCTGCTGCTGCTGCCGCCGCCCAGTGTGCTGCGTCCCCTCCTGCTGCTGTTCCTGCTGCTTCCCATGCTGCTGTGGCGTGACAGCCGCTGCTGCTACTGCCGCTGCTGCAGCTGTTGCTGCCGCTGCTGCTGCTGCTGCTGTTGCTGCTGCTGCTGCTGCTAAGGGCAGTGCTTTTTTGCTGCATTTGGGGTGTATGCACAGTCGGTGTCTGCTGGCGTACGGCTCACAGCGCTGCTGCCAGCCTTACTGGAGACCCTCAAGGATCCGCAACCGTAAGAGTTGCTGCTGTTGCTGCTGCTGCTGCTGCTGCTGCTGCTGGATTGGCTGCTAGGCGTGCTGCTGCTCCTGCTGCTGCTTGGACTTTCCTTGCAGCTACTGGCTGTCTCAGGCTGTCCCTCTTGCAGCAGCTTCTGCTGCTGCTGCTGCTGCTGCTGCGGAGGGTTGCTGGGGTTTAATGACTGCCCAGCACCAGCAGCAGCAACAAAGACAGCACATCTAAGTATAGGGTTACCTATGGGCTCGAGGGCGTAGGGTTTAGGGTTTAGGGTTTAGGGTTTGCTGCTGCTATGCCTGCAGTTGCGTCCGCCTGGCAGCGAAGCAGCAAGTTTGCTTCTTCTTAACATCTGTTGCTGAGTTCTTTTCTCCTGCTGCTTCTTTTGCCGCGCTGCAGCAGCATCAGCAGCAGCAGCAGCAGCAGCAAGCAAGTCTGCATCAGGGCAGCCAGAAAGGGGATAAACATCGCTGTGAGCAGCAGAAGAAGCAGCAGCAGAAGCAACAGCAGCAGCAGCAGAAGCAGGAAGCACAACTGCAGCAAGGCGAGCAGCAGCAGCAGCAGGAGCTGCAGCAACAGCAGCAGCTGGAAGGCGAACACTGCCTCTCAGAAGCAGCAAGCCCGCATTGTGCTAGTGACAGTGACAGCAACAGCAGCAGCAACAGCAGCAGCAACGGCGAACAAACTAGCGGAGAAGCAGCAGGGGGGATGAGTGATACAGCAGCAGCAGCAACACCAGCAGCAACAGCAGCAACAGCAGTAGCAACAGCAGCGGGGCCTCCCCCACAAGATTTGCCGCAAGCGAACGACGGAGCTGAGGAAGACAGCACAGCAGCAGCAGCAGCAGCAGCAGCAGATCGTTTGAAGCTGCTGCTGCATGCATATTGCAGCTTGACGGAGTCGGAGGCAGCAGAAGAAGAAGCAGCAAACCTGGGGCCCTTCTCCTTTGGGGGTGCTGCACAAGGTGTTGCAGGTGAGCATACACCCCAACAAGCAGACAGCAACACGGCTGCTGCTGCTGAGGCTGCGCCATCTGCTGCTGCTGCTGTTGCTGCTGTAGGAGTTGTTGGTTCTCACAATCGAGATTGCTGTCGTTGCTGCTGCTTTTGCTGCTGCAGCTGCAGATGCGGCAGCCGGTCGTTTGTGTTTTCTTCTCTTATGGAGATTGCATTTGCTGCTGCTGCTACTGCTGCTGCTACTGTTGCTACTGCTGCTGCTGCTGCTGCAGGGGAGGGTTTATTTGCTGCTGGCGAAGCAGAGAGCTGCTACTGCAGCCTTTGTCAGTGGACAAGGAGACAGACAGCGGAGATAAGCACAGGATACAGCCCCACAGGAAGCGCAGCAGCAGCAGCAGCTGCAGCAGCAGAAATCGGCACAGGCATGCTGCTTCCGATGTCTGCTGCAGCCTGTGCTAGCTTCACCTTTGCTGCTGTTGCTGCTGCAGCAGGAGCAGCAAACTGGCCGCTGCTGCGAGGCTGCTTGAAAGACCTGCTGAAACACCCTTGCTTGGTGGTGAGCAGCAAATAGCAACAGCAGCAGCAACAGCAGCAGCAACAGAAGCAGCAACAGCAGCAGCAACAGCAGTAGCAGCAGCAGCAAAAGACAGGAAGTGCTGTAAGTTTGTTTGGTGCTGCAGGTGCGCAGGTCGCTAGCGGCTTCGTTATTTGCTGTTGCTGCTGCAGCACTACCACGGAATGGCTCATGCCTCTGCTGCAGCCAGCAGCAGCAGCAGCAAGAACAGCAGCAGCAGCAAGAGCAGCAGCAGCAGCAGCAAGGAGGCAGCAGCGACTGCAGCAAATGTGCAGAAGAGCGCTGCCGGCGAGAAGAGGAATTTGCAGATGCAGCGCGGCGTCTCCTAGATGATGAAAACGCTGTCAAGGTGAGGGTTTTAGGGTTTAGGGTTTAGGGTTTAGGGTTTGGGGTTCAGAGTTGTGGGCCTAGGCCATAAGGTTCACTTTTTCGGGCTTAGGGTTTAGGGTTTAGGGTTTAGGGTTTAGGAAAGGGCGGTGATTGACATCTTTCTGAAGGGAAGAGCTGAGGGTTTAGGGTTTAGGGTTTAGGGTTTAGGGTTTAGGGATCGTACCGAAGGGTTTGCGGTGTATGTACAGCACGCTGCAATAAAGACGGCGGGTTTGCTGGCGCAGCCACTTCCTTCTTCTTGCCGACGGGATATCGTTTGCGTAAGGAGAAATGAGGGTTTGGGGTTTAGGGTTTAGGGTTTAGGGTTTAAGGCTTAGGGCTTTGGGTTTAGGGTTTAGGGTTCAGGGTTTTCAAGCCCCTACTCTATGCGGATATTTCTGTCTGTTTGAAGGCTCATGGCGTCCTTATGCGTGTGCAGCCAGCGGTGTCTCGACTTAGGGTTTAGGGTTTAGGGTTTAGGGTTTAGGGTTTGCGGTTCAGAGTTTGGCGTCTGCCTGCGACTCTTCGGGGCATCAATTCTCTCTTCGGCTGATTGCAGCGCAGCAGCTGCCGCTGCTGTTTGAGTTAAGCGATGCTTCTTTGAAGGACCTTCTTCTCTCCCTTGCATTCGAGTCAGATACCTGCTGCTGCTCTTGCTGCTGCTGCTCTTGCTGCTGCTGCTGCTGCTGCTGCTGCTGCTGCTGC
>NW_013548359.1:0-3264 GCF_000499425.1 Eimeria acervulina
AATGGTAGAGCGGCCGACTGCAGATCGGCAGGTTCATGGTTCAATTCCGTGCGCGCCCTCAGGCTGTTCGCTTTTTTCCAATACCAACCCTTGATAAGGCCATCCGTGTGAATGGAGGACCGGTCCGGCGGCGTTCGCGCCTACGCTTCAAACATATTTTCTGTGGTGTCGGAGCACTGTAGCATACTGATATATAGGCAACGTGTGCGCGCGTACGGAATTAAGGTTCCTGAAGTCTTCATCGAATGCCGGACGAGCACGTGAAAGCAAAGCTTGCTCATGGTGAAGCCTTCAAATGTAGAGTACGGACATGTTAGGTGGAGCGATGGGCGCAGGAAGTTCAGACAATTTTTATCGCTATCCTATTCTTTCGTGGGTTGCTTTTTATAGTCCCAGTTCCTCACACTTCTGAGAACTGTTAAGCGTGGGAAGTTCCTCTACAGGCCTATTTCCCCTTGAAATAGAACTTATGCCTTTTCACAGAAGGCTGCAGGGAACAGCGGAACGACTTTGGCAAATGGGGGTTTACGCGTGTGCTTTAGGTATCTACCGTTGCCAACTCCGCTTGAATGAATCAAGATGGAACCCAATTTAAAATATTCGTTCAGGTGACTGCCATGTTTATATGAGCATCGGGGCGCCTAGACGTTGCGCGCCAGCTTTGAGACAACCTAGGCTCACTAGCAAATTGAGTGTGAGGCTCACTAACCACAATCCCTAAGACAGGCACGCAAACTTCGCGACGCTGTACAGTACGGAGTCGTACAAGCCTGTCTGATTGTCGCCCACAGGCATAGGGACGTGGTTTAAGCTTACAACCAAAGCAGTCCAAAACGGGGCAGGTGATCCCCTGAATGTTTTTGCAACGACCGATGGGTGTGTAGCTCAATGGTAGAGCGGCCGACTGCAGATCGGCAGGTTCATGGTTCAATTCCGTGCGCGCCCTCTCCCGCGCTGTTTCATTTGTCAAGCGCAAGGCGACTAAACAAGAATGTGAGCTGTGACAGTTCTATGTGCTGTGACTGGCTCTGCATTCTATGTTTTCAGTATTCCAAGCACTATCACTGTCATTTCGAAACAAACGCAAGCGTAAGCAAACTATTCCCCGGGCATTTGTCTTTTTCCATGGTGTTCGTGCAAATTGAAGAAAACGCCCGCTACTTTATATGCTAGCCCGCTAGGCAGACGGGGCCGCCTGCACGGCTCAGAATGCATGCAGCGGGCGTTGTTTGCTGCGCTATATTCGGTGAAAAGGAACGACATTCAACATGCGCTGCGGAGATAAGTGAGCGTTAGAGTTTTAGAGTGATGGCATTCTTCTGCGCTTTTCCACATTCGAGGCAGCGGTGTGAGGAGGCGGGCAAAGCTGGGTAAACAAACAAGCGTGTACTACAGAAACGCATGCAGTCAAAACCTGCTAATTGGCTTTCACAGTGCCGGGGTAAATGCTGGTGGTATTTTGAGCATGCAGGTACTGCGCATGCAGAGTGCGGTCAGCTGCGGAAGTTCGCATTTGTCTTCCCATTACAACTTTAAGTCTAAAACGGTCTCATTCGGCAAGCATATTCCCATTGAGTCTGCAGTCCGCCGATCGCTGAATTAACATCGTTATCCCTTCTTCCCGTCTCCAAAAAAATAAGCCGTGAACAGATACTGCTTCATGTAGTTAATGTGTCTTTAGAACGTCATCAACGAGACACCGGATAAACAAATTGAATCAAATCAAACAGTGTGGTTGGAGATGAAGTCAACAAAACGCTCTGCAGCACATAACAGCAGCAGCACAGCAAGTCCGTAAGAACTTGCTTCCTATTCTTCCACTGCATAACTAGAACACCCATCAAGCCAACCATAGCAAGTGTGTGAAACCAACACTTACGGGCATAGAGGGAAGGGTTGACACAGGAAGCTCCTGCTGTGCTTCCTGTCCTGCACCGCACACCAATCCAAACTGGCAAGCTCGAGATACTCCTTAATCCACAGCAACGAAATTTTTTGAGAGATAGCCTATCGTGAAATACAAGATCTCGAAGACGAGAAGTACAGGGCAGAAAGGAAGAACAACGTACTGCAGAACACGAGCAACATGCTCGATTTTCTTTTTAGCCGTCCAATGGGTCAGGATGTCGATGATTCCGACGTAATACAACTTAGTGCGGTCAGTGCTCTGCATGCCGCCGAGGTCCCTGCTCCAAAAAGGCCGTTCGAGGTCTGCACACAAAACAAAGAAAAACGCGAAAAAAGCAGTGGCATTTCCAGGGTGTCGCTTGCAGTCACCATGCCCTTTTTCCAAAAGCCAGCCCTACACAAGGGCTGCAACAACTGCAAACGCACTCACCGCAGTCGCCCATCCCAATCATTGAAGAAACAGAGCTCGGTGCCCTGCAAACAATAAGATGAAATGAACTTGATCGACAACAGGCTGGGCCTTCAGCAAAAGCTTTAAAGATTGTCACACAGGAAGAGTCCGTTCAGCTGAAAAAAGTACTGCGGCAACAAAAGGTTGCATCGAAAATTAATCTGCTCGCCTGCATCCGGGCTGCAGTGAAAGATACAACATGTGGAGTGGAACAGTGCATCTCCTCAGACCACCAGGGCGGCACTGTTTAGTTTGAACCTTCTCAGGCCGCAAAAGTAACAACTTACATCGAATGCAGCACGCGAACATCATCGTCAACCTGCAACATGCCGTCCTGGCATATGTTGGGATCTGATCGAGACAAGAACACCCACACCCTAGTGACAAAATCTTCCATGCATGCACACAACCAAACGTTCTTTACTTGCAGTTCCGCATCAGCACAAAACTGCCGCAACTCCCGCCTGAAGAATCTGTTTCGTGACTGCCTGACGGAACTGACGGCGCGACGTTCACATACACTGCGTGGATGGCGTATAGACGTTTGCTGGAAAGGCTTCAACGGGAGAGCGACAAAAAACCAGCAAAACCTTGTGTTGAATGCTGCTGACTCACCTTGTGAACAACTAGCGTAGGATATTCCTAGCAGTAAGGAATAGTCCATGATCCCATGGTCCCTTAGGAAGGCCGCATCAATCTTTAACTGTTCAATAAACAAATGCTTTCGCTCTTCTCCAATTTCTATCTGGGCACACAGACACACGCAAACCACAAACGTTCCACATCAAAAAACTTCACACCCAGCCCCACCACGTGAATATGCAAATATACTCGAGCTGGAAATGCAAGCAGCCGGGGCAGGCTGCGGCTTGTTAAATGCGAACTCCGCCACCCTCCCCCCCCCC
>NW_013548358.1:0-1542 GCF_000499425.1 Eimeria acervulina
GCTGCTGCTGCTGTCGCCAGTGCTGCTGCTGCTGCTAGTGCTGCTGCTGCTACCGCTAGTGGTGCTGCGGCTACCGCTAGTGCTATACTACTGCTGTTCAAACTGTTGCTGCGGCTTCTGTACTAGGCAAGCAACAACGCTAAAGAAGGGCTAAGGAGTGTCAATGAAGCTGCTGCAGCAGCTGCTGCCCTTCTGCTGCTCCTGCTGCTACTGCTGTTGCTGCTGGTGTTGCTGCTGCAAGCACCGGCTTTGTAACGAAGGCTTGTCTGTGATATCAGCAGAGGCCCTACAGGGGCCCCTGTGGGCTACTTAAGGCTCGGAGCAGCAGCATCAGCTGCTGCTGCTGCTGCTGCTGCTCGTGTTGCTGCTGCTGCTGCTGCTGCTTTGCTTTCTGCATATATGCAGCAAAGCTAATAGGGCATTGAGGGAGAGAGTAGCAGAAGCAGCAGCAAATAAGAAGAAAAAACAGGAGGAATCATATTTGCTGCTGTGTGCTGCTGCTGCTCGCTGGGCCTCACTAGCTACGAGGCGCGGCCTTGAGCCCGTGCAGCAGCAGCAGCAGCAGCAACAGCAGCAGCAGCAGCAGGAACCCGGCGTCCGCGTATCTTCAGTGGATTGTTGAATAAATAGTTATTGTTTTGTTGTAAATACCCTTTAAATATTTAAACATATTAATTAAAATGAAGCAAACAAAACAAAAGCCGAAAACAGCACTTCCTGCTGCAGTCATTGGTGAGACCGCTGGTCTGACTGTCTTGCTGCTGCAGCAAATATTGAAGATATATTTATAAATTTAGTTTGATTTAATTAAAAACAATTAAAAACAATTAAAAACATTCAAAGCCCTTCTTTATCCCTAAAGAAGGTGATGATACTGCTCTTACTGCTGCTGCTGCTGCTGCTGCTGCTGCTTCAACTGCTGCTGCACAGGGGCTCTCTCGATGCAAGAAAAGCATTACTGCTGCTTATAAGTATATTTTTATAGATTAATAAATACAATAAAAAGACAGATATAATTATAATATATTATTTAAATATAATATACCGTATCAATTAAATACAAACAAAAAAATAAATTATTCTGCAGCACTTGGCAGTACAGCTGCCTATACACCTCAACATCATCAAATGCAACAAAATTATAAACATGCAATCATCTCATTGGCCTTGTTGCAGCAGCAGCAGCAGCAGCAGCAGCAGCAGCAGCAGGGGCGAGGTATGTGCTTCCTATTCCTGTTAACTCCTCTCGCACTTAAAGAAAATCTGCAGCATCAGCAGCAAATGCAGCCTTATTAGCTGCAGCTCAAAGATATATTATTATTATCAGTTAAACAAATTGAAGATATATATATATATATTTTTCTTGTAATTAATAATAAAAATAAGTAAATAAACAAATATATATATGCATATACATAGATGCATAGCTTATACACATATATATATATATATATTATTTACATATATATATATATTATTTACATATATATATATATATATATTATATATATATTATTTATTTTATTTATTTATTTTACTAAC
>NW_013548357.1:0-2604 GCF_000499425.1 Eimeria acervulina
ACAGGCCTGGCTTCATTTGTCTGTTCTCCATTGTGTTGTTTGTTGCTTGCAAGTGCCATTGAACTGGGGGAGACAACGGTGTTCACGCACAGGCATGTACCATTAGCAAGTCTCTAAGTCAAACTGGAAGAGACAACGGTGTTGGCACCTAGTATTTCCTGCAGCGGGGCTCGGCTACGAGCTGCGTTAGTAAGGTGCATCAGGCTAGATGCGGGGCATTACAATCATTCGTTTTGTGAATTGCTGCTGCTGTGTACGCATCTTAACAGGGCGAAGCCGATGCGACCGATGCCGGCGGCGAAGCGCAGGTGAGTCTTTACATCGTTTGTACGTGTGCAGCTGATAATCCGTCAGGAGGAAGTGCCTTAAGCCGCTGTTCGTCCTATTGGCTGGATGATGAGCTGCTAGGCTCCAGCTGCAGCCGCCCTCATGTGACGGGGTCAGGCGGCTGCTTTTATAGTCCTGCCCTCGTTTGTTGTGCCCTTGGCTGCGCTTGCAAATTGGGCTGAGCGCAAAGGGCGTGTATGCGTTCGTTGTGCGCAATGTTGCGCTCGTGGATGCCTCCTACCAGGACGCAGGTGGTTCCACCAGCCGCAAGCCTAGAAGGAAGGTGCGCCTCTGCATCTTGTATACATGTGCGGCTGTTATTCTGTCAAGAGGAAGTGCCTTAAGCCGCTGTTCGTCCTATTGGCTGGATGATGAGCTGCTAGGCCCCAGCTGCAGCCGCCCTCCTGTGACGGGATCAGGCGCCTGCTTTTATGTGCTTCTCCTCGCCTGCTGTGTCCTTCGCTGCGCTTGCGAATTGGACTGAGCAGGAACGCACGAAGCGCCGGCCTGATCCGAAAAAAGAAGCGGCAAGTCTTAGATGTCCTCCTTGTCAATCTGTTGGGAGTGGTAGAAGCCAACCACATAGTGCTTCCAACGCATTGCGTCACCAATAAAGCTAAACAAATACCAACAGATTTTGTGTCCTTCGCTGTACTTGCGAATTGCAATTAGGAGAAACGCAAGGAACGCCTGGATGATGCGAGAAGTCGACTGGCAAGTCTTTTAGATGCCCTCCTTGTCTAATTGTAGGGAGTGCTGGAGGCCCGCCGCATAGTGCCTTCAACGCATTGCCTCGGCGTTCTGTGGCTCGCGATTCAGCCGCAGGTTAAGGTTCTTGCAAAATAGCCCAGATAGGACCCATATTTGCCGGGCGTGTGCTTGCATGTCTTCTGCGTTCTTACGCTTTCCAATGCTGATACGCAGGCACGAGCACTGGGTGGTGGTGGTTCGGGAGGAGCAGCGGTACGTGCCTAGGATATTGATATCTCGCATATGTTACTCGCTTTTCAAGGTTTACTAGTGTAATGCCCGCCCATTATGCTCCAGTGCTCAGCTCGGCTCGGCCTTAGAGTTGTTGTCTGTTCTATCGCGGAAAGACGTCGCGTTTCAGGCACTTGCATCTCTTGAAGTAGTGCTTGTGTTGACGTCTAATTAATAAGGTGCAGGAGGCTCGATGTGGGGGGTTGTACGTGTTTGTTGCGTGCATCGTTGCGCGTGCGGATGCCTTTTCAACAGGACGACGACAATGCGAGCAGTTCCGAAGATGAGGTGAGTCTGAGCCGTTCGTCCGTGAGCACTTGTTGTTCGTCCTGGGGTTCAGTGCTCAGCTGCATGGCCCAACCAATGACCCTCCTCATGAGAGCGCTGCACCTGCCTGGTCTAGTAGTCCTGCACTGGGCTGCTCTTTCCGTTGTTTGCAAATGTTACCAAACTGGGAGAAACCCCCGGTTTCGCTGATAGGCACGCGCCATTCGGCAGTCCCTGGGAAACTGCATATATGCATCCGTGGGGCATCTTGAAAGCTCAACAGGACCTCCCTTAGATGTGGACATCAGTCTACGTTTATGTTCCCTGGGCTTTCTTCATTGGCATTGGATTTGCGGATGCCGCTACACGGGGATGAGCACAGACCCCTATTTAAATGGCAGATGAGCATGCAAGTATATAAACTCTCTTGGTTACACCTGTTCGTCATTCAATAGGGTAGTGCCTTGGCCTGTTGTTCGTCCACGGCTTGCCGTGCGCGGCTCGATCGCAAAGAACAACACTCTCAAGTAACGGGGCAGCAACATAGTTCAAGGTGCATAACTCTGATTTCAGCGTAGGTTGCTGCATTTTCGAATGTTTCGTGGCAGGGAGAAACGGAGTCCGACCCTGATGACCAGACCGGGGCAAGTCTCTAGGATGCTTTCCCGTGCAATTCGCTGGAAGCTCAAGATGAAGTGCCTTGTGGCTTTTTGATGCTCCACTGCCCCGCTGCGCCCCAGAGACTCCTTGTGTGCGGCCGCACAACACCAGCGTGGTTGCAGAGTGTTGTACACGTTCTCTCCCGTTGTTGCTTTTGCGAATTCCACTTTTCAGGACCAGGATGAGGATGAGGAAGAGGAGCTGCCTACGAGCCCATTCATACGACCCCCGGCAAGTGTCTAAGCTCTCCTTCCTCTCTGCGTCTTAGGCCCACTATAGAGGATCTTCCAGCGTGCCATTCTTCCACGTTTTGGCTTCATTTGGCTCATCCGCAAGCCTTACTGCCTGAGCGCCATTGATCGGCTCTAT
>NW_013548356.1:0-3032 GCF_000499425.1 Eimeria acervulina
GCATGAATGTGATAATCGCTAGTCTCTGGATAAGACGAGATTCGAGCACGAAGTCTGAAGCAGCCAACTGCATCAGGGTGCACTTGTTTTTGAGCGCGGGATTGTTTGGTTTTCGCTGTTGTGGATGGGGGAGGGTAATGCAAGGGCGAATGGTCGTTTTGTTTGGAGGAGAGCTAGGTACGGTGTATTTTCGAGCATCGGGGGATTGGGCAGTTTGCGTGGGCAGGCTGGCAGTACCCACGGCGTCCTCGTGAAAGCTGTTGTGGGCAGAGAGTATGCACATAAACTGTAGCGATGCTTGAAATGTTGCTGGGGGCTTGGCGTGAATGGGGGTATTGAATGTGTCAAGGATTTTAGTTCGCGCTGAGCAACGTTCGCAGAGTGTCCATGGCCCTTGTACCCGCTACGCAGAGAGAAACAGGCGACGCAGCGTCTGCCTGCCCTAGCGTGGTGTTTACGCACGGCTTGAGATGTTCTATCATCGCTGATCTGTGGAGAAGAGGGGACTCGACGAGGACGTCTGAAGCAGCCAACTGCAGCGCCCTGCGCTTTACCTTGCATCTTGCCATGCGGTTGGATGGTGGTCCGTGGCATCAATGCTGTCAGTGCCCCGAATTAATTGTTTTCAACTTGTGGAGGCGAGCTAGGTACCGCGCACGTGGGAACATTGTGTTATCTGGCAGTGTGCGTGCGCGGGCGTGCAGAACATTCCGTGTCCTTGCGAATGCGCCTTGCGCTCGCCACACTTTACCCACCTACTGTGTGGCGTGTGAATCAGCAGTGAGGAGCATGGAGAAACTAGGGCAGTTTGCGGCGAGTCTGCAACACTCTAGATCCGCTCCTGTACGGCGCCAGATATGCGAGAAGTTGGCGTGTTTAGCCAGAGGCAGGTTGGATCCACTCTGAAACAGGCCGAGCCCATTCCGCGCCTGGCAATGGTTTTGGACGCTGCTACTGTGCAGCCTGTACGAGAGCAGTCATAGATATGCATGAGCATGAGTGCGGTGATCGCTAGTCTCTGGACAAGGCGTGATTCGCGCCGGAGATCTGAAGCAGCGAACCGCATCACGGCGCACTTCCTATTGAGCGTGGGATTGGTTGGTTTCCGCTGGGAGGATTACTGGAATAGGTATTCTGGGTTTTTGTCGGAGAGCTAGGTTCTGTGCGGATGGGAGCATGGTGGGATAGGGCAGTTTGTGTGGGCGGGGTGGAAGTACCTTCCGTGTCCTTTTGAACGCTGTTATGTGCAGGAAGTACGAGCATTAAAAATGTCGATGTTTGAAACGGTGCTTGGGGCTTGGCGTGACTGGCGATATTGAATATGTCGAGGATATTAGTTCGTACTCAGCATCGTTTCCCCATGGCCCATGACACGCAAACGTGCTAGGCAGAGCCCCGCACGCGGCCTAACGTCGCCTGCGTGTCTGTCTCTACCTACGCACCCTCGGCATGCCCTGGCGTGATGCCTATACACCTCCTGAAATGTGCGAGCATCACTGATCTCTGCAGATGAGGCGATTCGACGAGGACGTCTGACGCAGCCACCTGAAACACTCTGGTCGACGAATTGAGCTTGCGGTTGGATGGTTTTGCTGGTATGAATACAACTGTTGTGCTGAATGGGCAATGTTCAATCTTTGGAGGCAAGCCAGGTTTCCTGCATGTGTGAGCATCGTGGGATCGGCCAGTGTGTGCGCACGGGCTGGCTAGGCCTGTGCCCTTCCGTATGCGCACTGCGTTGTCCAGAGTGTATGCATCTACTGCATGGCCATCGGCGTACTACGGTGAAGCATGGAGAAACTAGGGCAGTTTGCAGCGACCGTGCAACACGCTAGATCCGCTCCGGTATGGAGCCAGACCTGCGTAGAGTTGGCGTTTTCAGCCACAGAGGGAGGTTGGCTTCACTGTAAAAATCGCCGAGCCCATTCTGTGCATGGGAGGGGTTGTAGATACTGCTACTGTGCAGCCTGTACGAGAGCAGCCATAGATATACATGCGCATGAATGCGATGATCGCTAGTCTCTGGACAAGGCGAGATTCGCGCCGGAGATCTGAAGCAGCGAACTGCATCACGGTGCACTTCCTATTGAGCGTCGGGTTTGTTGGTTTTCGCTGGTGCGGAAACGGGAGGGTTACTGGAAGAGGCATGCTGGGTTTTGGCGTAGAGCTAGGGTCCGTCCACGTGGGGGCATGGTGGGGCAGGGCAGTTTGTGTGGGCGGGGTGGAAGTACCTTCCGTGTCCTTTTGAACGCTGTTGTGGGCAGGAAGTATGCTGATGAAGAGTAGCGATCTTTGAGATGCTGCTTGGGGCTTGGCGTGAATGGAGACATTGAATGTGTCAAGGATTTGAGTTCACCGTCAGCCTTGTTCGCCAAGCGTCCATGACACCCAAACACCCTAGGCAGAGACAAGCAGACGACGCAGCGTCTGCCTGACCTAACGTGGTGCACACGCACGTCCTGAAGAGTTCGACCATCGCTGATCTCTCGAGAAGAGCGGATTCGATATGGGCGTCTGACGCAGCCAGCTGCACCACCCTGCGTGAGCAATGTACCTTGCGGTTCGATGGTTTTCGCTGGTATGAATTCGGGCGGTGTGCTGAATGGGGTTTGTTCCATTTGCGGAAGCGCGGCAGGTTCCGTGCATTGGGAGCATTGTATGATCGCGCAGTTTGTGTTCCGAGGTGTCTGCAGCTTCTGTGTCCTTGCGAATGCGCACTCAGTTGTCCAGGATGAATCAATCTGCTGGCTTGCCGTCGACGCAGTATTGGGAAGCATGGAGAAACTAGGGCAGTTTGCAACGACTCTGCAACGCGCTAGATCCGCTCCTGTGTATGGAGCCAGACCTGCGGAATGGTGATTGGCCTAGCTACAGAGGCAGCTTAGATCCACTCTGAAACACGCCGAGCCCATTCAACGCAAGGGGGGGTTTGTGGATACTGCAACTGTGCAGCCTGTACGAGCTCAAGCATAGATATGCATGTGCATGGATGGGATAATCGCTAGTCTATTGACAAGACAAAGTGCGAGCCG
>NW_013548355.1:0-3381 GCF_000499425.1 Eimeria acervulina
CCAAACTGCAAGCCTGCGCAACCAAGCGCCATTCCGTTTCCGTTCATACATTAACAAACAATTAGCGTCCGGTCTCTAGCTCATTTGTGGCAGCACAGCAGCAGTTAATTTGGCCTCCCCAGAAGCCGCATTCTTCCGTTCGCCTTTCCAGTCCTCTGCAAACCAACGACTTTCACGCACGGCAGCGTTGGCCGTCGTCACCGCACAAAGGTCGATACAAGCATCCCGCTGGTCGCTGCTACCTCCTACCACCTACGGCACTTGAAACACACGCTGCATCTCCACCTCCCTGAGATTGCAATCACGCAGCTTGCCTTGCAAACGCATATCGCAACGCCAAAAAATGCCACGCCACAATATGGCAAACAACAGCACGATTAAACCGAAACCAGCTTGCACATCTCACAACGCAACTCCACAACGCTGCGCAGAACTCCACAACGCTGCGCAGTTGTGGCGCAGCGTTGTGGAGTTGCGGTGTGATTTCCTGCCATCAGGCACCCTGCAAATGCAGCACTACCCACTACTGCGCCCAGCAGACGAAGCGTCTTCGCGTGCGTCAAACCTGCCGCTAGCTTCTCTAGTTTCTGGGCGCCTCTCACTCCTGCAACTGCTGCTCCACAGTGTTTGCATACTTTCTGGAAAGCACAGCAAATGGGATCAACGCCAGACGAAGGCCTCACCGCACTGCACCCAAATGGGATCAACGCCAGACGAAGGCCTCACCGCACTGCACCAAACCGAAACCAGCTTGCACATCTCACAACGCAACTCCACAACGCTGCGCAGATTTCCATACGCATCTTTGCCTGCCATCAGGCACCCTGCAAATGCAGCACTACCCACTGCCCAGCAGAGGAAGGGTCTTCGCGTGCGTCAAACCTGCCGCTAGCTTCTCTAGTTTCTGAGCGCCACGCACCTTCGCAACTGCGGCTCCACAGTGTTTTCATACTTTCTGCCGAAGACAGCAAATGGGAGCAACGCCAGACGAAGGCTTCACTGCATCGCACCACTACACGCGAGAAAACAAACGGCGTATTCGCCAAGTTCCCGCAGATGCGGATAGCCGAGCTGTCCTCTCATTACTGAGTATACGCCCATCGGCATACGCAAACGTTCGCGACCAGGACAAGCAAAACAACACAAGCTGACACCAACAGAAGGAAGGTGCAGCTTGCTGAATCGGGGGGCCTGTTAGCAAATACCATTTTGCTGTGGGAGCAACGAAAGAAGAAACGTTACCACACATTGCATATGTAGGCTCCGCACACAAGGTGCTATGCACCAGACTCCCCTGATAATTGTGGGAAGGTGCCCAAAACACCTCGTTACGGGAAGCCTAGTTCGAAAATATATCAGCGACAACGCATTCCTACATTGTGCCCAATACCCTCACAAATTGGCTGCATAATTTCGTCAAACCAGAAATGCCAGCCTGTCCTATAAAGCGCATCGTAGTTTGCGTTGACGTTACCACACATTGCATATGTAGGCTCCGCACACAAGGTGCTATGCACCAGACTCCCCTGATAATTGTGGGAAGGTGCCCAAAACACCTCGTTACGAGGGGCGTAGTTCGACAATATATCAGCGACGACACATTCCTTCACTGTGCTAATCCCCTCACGCATTAACTACATAATCTGGCCAAGCCAGAAATGCCAGCCTGTCCTTTAAAGCTCATCGCAGTTTCCGTTGTCCATTAGCCAGCAGGCAGGGCGAACGACTTCGCATTCGCACGTGCCTTTGGCGCCATAAATACGCGTACCAGCAAATGTCGCCACCCCGATGGCCGCGTTCTGACTTTCGCCTTTCCCGTCCTCCACAAGCCAACTGGCGTCCTCAGCACAAAGCTCCGCACAAACCTCCCCATGGTCGCAGCCTCCTCAAACGTATCTGCGGAACACGCGTTGCGTCTCCAACACACTGCCGTCTCCTGCATTCACACACCTTGCCTCGTAAACGCATATTGCAACGCCGAAAAATGCCATTCCAGCATATATCAAACAACGACACGGTCAAAGCAAAACCAGCCTGCGCACGTATCCGCATGTTTGCAGCGTTGTGGAGTTGCGTTGTGAGACGTGCAGGCTGCTTGTCATAAAATGCCCTACTTGCTGAGCGCCTCGCACTCCTGCAACGGGGGCTGTTCATATTTTGCATACTTTCTGGCCAACGCAGCGCGCGGACACAGCGCCAGAGCAAGGCTTCGGCAGATTGGACCCGTGCTCAGGCGCACACAATCTGCAAAATCACACGACGCTCACGCTTGCGGACCCTCTCCTAGCTCTTCGTCAAGTGGGTCGTGTATTTCGGTCGGCCATACGAAACTAATTGTGACCGTGGAGAGCTATACACGCCCATCTTTAATACCAACTGAGGGACGATGCAACTAGGTGCACGGGGAATCCTTGTTACCAAGTTGCGCGGTCAAAGGCCAGTGACAATCGAAAATGCAGCAGAAAATAGGAAGCCACCGAAACAATCGTGGCGAAGAACGGCCTTCTAGACGCTTCCCTCTACCGAAGCACGTCGGAATGCTACGGGCAGCTTCCCGTTAGATGCCGGACTCCTCCAAACATCACCGGCATATTCACAAAATGCATCTACTCTACACTCAGCACAACTCAATCTTGCCATGCTTGGCAAGCTATGACCACCAGTCTGGAGAAAGCGCTCCGCTAATCGCTTTGCTGTCGAAAAGCAACACAATGAGCCGCGGGGTCCGGCTCTCTCGTGGACGCGCCATAAGTAGTAGCGCATTTGGGTTCTCCCGTTCGGCCCACATCAGCTTCTACCATGCATAAAATAATCATTCCTTAATACTACTACCCGCTAGGTGCAAATCACCCGGTTATCCCTTCGCCTTCCAGAAACACACTAAGCTACGCAAATATCCCGCCACCAGTCCACTGGGATCACTTTGAATGTCAGGCTCCTCCTATCGAACGCAGCAACGCAACAACCCGCCGCGAACGTTGACAACAAAGCGCCCGCTCAGACGCATACCGGGTCGCCCATCTTCTCGCTCTGCGACACAACCAAAAATGATCGCAGGCACATACGTATTCATGCCCCCCACCCGACGACCTGAAACAGGCCAACACCAACACCCGCAACAAGCCAGTGAGTTTTGCATAGAACCGCATACTTCCTGGACGAAACACCGCGCGCTCTAAACACCGCAGAGCGCTCAACACACGCCGCCCCTAGATGCGCCTGTACAAGCTCCAGACGCTCCCCAATGCGCAGATGTGCAAGTCCCCTAGCTCTCCTCCCAACCCTCGGTGTGCGCGGGTGTAACCCTAAAACCTAAACCCTATCGATAGAATCGGCATAACAACCCGCCCCGCACGTTGAGAACAAAGAGCGCTCTCAGCC
>NW_013548354.1:0-2799 GCF_000499425.1 Eimeria acervulina
AAAGTGTACCCCTGTGCCAAGGCATCGAAAAGCAACCAACGCTCCACAGAGCACCTCACTCTAGTTCACAGCATCCACGAACGTTCCGCACATACCCCCAAATTGCAGCACGCTCCTCCTCCCACGAGTATGCGCTACTCCTCTTATACTGGCGGTTCAAGCGCACACATGACGCAGCCTACCACGTGCTAACAAAAAAATGTGCAAACTACAACCCTCAATGCAGCCAACCCTCCCGCCTTTCCCGAAATGCACACAAGCATAGAAGGCAATAGAAGCAAGCAACCCACACCAGCACAGGGCTCTTGCATCAGCAATCCATTTACACAACACAGTGCTACCCAATCAAATTGGAGCAACTTGCGCACACGAATGTGCAGTTACGTCGGGCATTCAACTCAGTTACCCCATCCAGCGTAGATGCATATGCAGAGTAAGCGCCAGGAACCACCATGATCAACTGCCAACCGTTGGCCCAACAAACCGGACCTCCTGAACCCACCAGCAACTATTCATGATGAGCAGCGCATACACTTCATACATTTGTCTAGGCCTCAAGAGGCAATTACGCGCCATGTAGACGCAAAACCAATCGAATGCCGCCTGGCATTCCTGAAACGGAATTGCTCACGGGCCTCAAATGGCTAAGCCTTGCACACAGCTCCCCCCACAGGCATCCTGGCCAATGCCAACAAAGTGCCGAGTAGCATCCACACGTAACGTCGGCCGCATCACCTACCCCTTCAAATGAGCCGAACCTCACCACCCACCCACAAAAGAGACAGCACTCCCCCAGAAAGCAAGAACGCTCCAACAGGCGAACAGGCACTTTGAAAACCTCCCCACCCGTCCACGGGTCCCTAGCTTTACTTCGACCATCCTAGCACTCAAACAGCCGCACACACACTCAAGTGCAAATGCTCAGCCGCTTACTCACGTCGCAGTACTCCAAACCACGGTGCATGTCGTAATAATGCTGCACACCCTCAAACACCTGCATTCGGGCTGTCCTCAACGCTTGCACAGCAATCTTGCCGCTTCCACACTTGACGCACGCCCCGCAAACTACACCTAAAGCCGCAAGTTCCAACCAAAACCAGAAGACGCCGGCAACACAGGCTGTGCATCTACCAACCCACGCAGCACCTACACCTCCGCATGCACGTCCTTCTATCGCTGATGCAAGCACAACCTACAAGCCAACAATCAAACCATTCCACGAAAAACTAATTCGACACATCGTTGCAACGGAGACAGTTGTACACCGGAAATGCATTGCACAGAACAAACCGTCGCATCCGCGCCACAAATAACCCACCGACGAACACCAAAAGTCTACCCCTGTGCCAGGATATCGAAAAACAACCAACTGCCCGTAGCACCCCTCACTGCACGAACGTTGGCCGCATACCCTCAAATGGCTGCACACTGCACCTCCCACGACTACGCGCTACTCCTCGACCGCTGGTGGTGCAAGCGCACACAAATGATGCAGCCTAACACGTGCTTATCAAAACTTTGCAAACTCCATGAATGAGGCGAAAGCTCCCACCTTTTCGAAGTGCGGACGAGCCAGCGAATCCAACCAATAAAATCAACCATAGCAACTCACCAGAGTACCCTCAACAATCCAAATACGCAGCACACTGTCCCTAACCAAATTACAGCAGCCTGCGTACACGAGGATGCAAAAAAGCTGCCAACTCAGTTCAGCAACACCAGCCTGAGCAAACGCACATTCAGCCTCAGCAGGGGGAAGGCTCCGCTCGGCCCTCCCTCACACCCTGGCATGCCTGATCTCCGCTGCGCCTTCGCTATAATCCTGCTGCATCGACGCTTAACACCCTCTCCGCAAATCACGCCTGAAGGCACAAACTGCCGCCGAAACCGGAAACTGCCCACAACTGTGCCAATTCACTTACCATTCCACGCAGCACCTAAAACTCCAAATGCACATCCAATTCCTTACCGTATGATCACAGACAACTGACCCTCAACCCGTAAATGCATCAATAGAACAGTCAACCATCCGCACGCCTTGCCAAGCTCAACCCACTCTCTGCCAACAACCACCACTTGCTCCCACTCACGAAGTAAGCTGTACAGGCTGCAACTTCACGCGCACACATCAAAGCCACGCGCATTCAGCGCCAGACTAGATAAACGCCAGTGTCGGCCGATACGCGACTCAAACCAAATAGCATTCTGTGACGAATGAATTCTACACGCCCCTGCAGGGTAGATAATTGTACACCGGAGATGCACGGCACAGTTCAAAACGTGAACTGCGCGCTGCAAGCAATCCACCGACGAACCCACCAGATGTATGCCCGTTTGCTACGTCATCGACCAACAACCAACTCTCCTCCGCAAATGCACACTGCGAATAAACGACGACCAGCTACTCGCGCCCCGCCGGTGCAGGTGCACGAATGTTGAAGCCTACCATGTGCTCGGCTTAACAGTGCAAACCCAAACAGTCAACGCAACCACCACTCGCATCTTTTCCCAAATGCACACACGCCCCAATATACCTACAAGCAACTCAGGCAAAGCTAACCATGGCACCCGCCTCAACAATCCAGTTACGCAGCGCACTAGCACCTAACCAAATTACACAACCCTGCGCACATGCGCATGCAAACAGGTTGCCCGCTCAACCCAACTGCCCCAACCTGCATAAACGCCCATGCGCACTCAGCACCAGAGATTCCCGTCGGCACATCCTCAACCTCTGCACGCCTGCTCTCCGAGGCACTTTCACAACAATACTCTTGTTTCCCCACTCAACCCTGGCTC
>NW_013548353.1:0-4038 GCF_000499425.1 Eimeria acervulina
GTATAATGAAATATTAACACGCTGTCCAGTCGCTGCTTGCAAATTAAACGCATCATCAAGTGCTCATCTGCACAGACAGGAAGGCACCGGCCAATCCATAAAACCCCGTCAATCTGGATAGCTAGCTAGCTAAGCTAGCTAGCTAAGTAGCTACCCAGCTGCCTGGCTAGCTGCCTAGCTATCTTGCTAGCCGCATAACGAGCTGTATAGATAGCTAGCTGGCTGGGTAGCTAGCTTGGTGCTGTGGCTTCCAGTCACGCTGCAAGTGAAAGGATCCCCGATCAAGCAGCTAGCTAGCTCAAATAGCTAGCTCCGTAGCTAGCTGAGGGTTTCGGGACGTTTGGCTCAATGCGGGCGCTGCCCTTGTGCCTCCTCTGCTCCAGGGGTGTTTCTTGTGTGCGATTTTGTTGTTGGATTTTTCTCTCGATTAATTATTCGTTTATTTTCATATTTTTATTAACTGTTCGTTTGTTTGTTAGTCTTGCCCTTAATAATTGTTTCTTTTTTAATTAATTGCTTATTTCTTCGATGAAACAAATAAATTCGGTATTGATTTGTATATTTCTTTTTTTCTCCTCTCACTTGTTTGTGTACTTGTTTATTTGTTTATTTCTCTGCTTGTTTGTTTTAGATTGGTGGGGGCGACAACTCTAAGCGAGTACAAACTCTACATTGAAAAAGATGCAGCGTTTTGCCGTCGCTTTCAGAAAATTGTCGTTGAGGCGCCATCAAAAGAAAGAACTCTAGGTGAGTCTTTTTTCTTTGTTTATTTGTTTATATGTCTTGTTTATTTGTTTTGTACGTTTTATTGTGCGTCTGTTTGTTTTGTTTCGTTTGTTTGTCTGTTTTGCTTTGTTTGTTTTGTTTTGTTTTGTTTGTTTGTTCGTTTGTTTTGTGTTTGTTGTTCGTTTGTTTGTTTCGTTTGTTTGCTTTTTTGTTTGTCTTAACGTTTATTTATGTATGTGCGTTTGTTTAATTGTGTATTTGTTTACCT
This sequence comes from Eimeria acervulina, assembly GCF_000499425.1. Lineage (NCBI taxonomy): Eukaryota > Apicomplexa > Conoidasida > Eucoccidiorida > Eimeriidae > Eimeria > Eimeria acervulina. The sequence goes on from NW_013548353.1 coordinate 995, forward strand.
GCTGCATGGATTTATATATATATATAATATTGATTAATTTATTACCTTGTTCACCATTGGAGTTGCTGCATGCAGGCATTTTACAAAAAGTGAGGACGAAGTACGAGGATCACCACAACATGGATATCCCAGATGAAGTGCTGGCTGCAGTTGTTGGTTTGTCTGATCAATATATAAAAAGAAGATCCTTTCCAGATAAGGCGCTAGATTTACTAGATGAATCTTGCGCCATGCGTAGAGTTAGGTTTAACAATAGAGTGGCGGAGGTCGGCAAACAACTAGAAGATCATCGCGCACATAGAGTTACTCTTGTAAGCATTGTTCATGCAATGCACTCGAATGCCTTCTTCGTTCTCCGTTTCTTCGGTCTATCCTTAGTCTTCCGCTTTTCTCTCCTTGTCGCATTGGGCAGTGTGTACACGGTCTGTAATGCAGTGTATATATATATATATGTATTGATATATGCTAACAGACATACATACATGTATATGTGCGTATTTATAGCCGTATATAGTAGTATGGATATGCATATATATGCATACCTGTATATGTGCATGTATATGTAGATATACATGCATATGCATAGATATCTGTATGTATAGATGCATGTGCATTTATAAATATATTTAATAGTATAATATATAATATGGATAACGCAGTCATGAATATAGATATGTGTCTTTATTAGTTTGCATATGGGCTTTCTTTGAGTTCTAGGGGGAAGAAGAGAGAGGGTCGTCTATCCTCCTTCTTCGTTGTCTTGCTGTTTGTTTGTTGTTTGTTGCTGTTTATCCGGTCTTATGATACTAGGTTTTTGCTTTCTGTCTGTTTCTGGTTACTTCGTGTGTTTCCGCATTGCTTTATATCCGTCTGTTTATTATTGTCCTATTTATTTTCTTTTTCTCTCCGTTCATGACTATTTTATCGATTTGGTTTTGCTTGTACAGTCCGAAGAAGAGCTGAAGGAGCTAGAGGAGGAGTATAGAACCCTCACTGAGCCCACCGATGATGTAAGCAGCCGGATGTATTCTCTACGTGTTCATTTTCTCGTTGTTCTATTTGTTTGTTTCGTGCTCCATTTGTTCTTTCTGGTGTTTTGTGTGCTTGTGTCTACTTGGACTGTTCGTCGTCTGCTTGGCGTTTTTTGCTTGCTCGTCTTACTCGTTTGTCCGTCTCACTCTTTATTTGTTTTGTCGTTCGTCCTTGTTTGTTTGTTTCGCTTGTTTCCTTGTTTGTATTGTTTTGTTGCTTGTCTTTGTCTGCCTAGTGTTCTTCCATCTCTCTAAGCCTCTTCATCTCATATTCTTCGTTTGTTGTTTATTGGTGCTTGTTCATGTATTTGCTTGTTCTTCTTGTGGTTGTTTCTTCTTGCAGTTGTTTGTTCCTGTTCTTGTTATTTGCTTCCATTTTCTTTTTATTTTCCTTTGGTTTTATCTCCTTTTTACTTTGTTGCTTCGGCTTTCCTTTGTTGTTCATTCTCTCCCTGTGCCTGGCGTTCCTACCGCGATCTGCAATTATTTCTGAACGAACGAGGAGGCGAACGAGCGTACGTACGTAAAAAGATACAAAAGTGAATAAAGAAACAAATATTTAAATACGTGTTACATTATTTATGAATTATTGCGTTATTTCTGCTCTTCCTAGCGGCCTGATCCTGATAGAATTGAATTGAAGGTGGATGACGTCGCCCGCGTTTTGAGTGTGTGGACCGGAATACCAATGGGCAAGATGACGGAAGACGAAATGAGCAGAATTCTAAAGCTAGCAGATGTACTTGGAAAGGTATTTCATTTTGTTTTATTTAATTTGTGTAATTTATTCAGTGTGTATATCTATCTATATATCTGTATGTATCTGTGTAGCTTTATATAGTGTATACGTATGCATATTTATTTATTTATATATTTATACATATGTAGTGACTCAAGACGAAATAACCAGAGTCCCTAAACTAGAAGCTTTTTGATTGGAACTGCATTTTATTTCATCTAGTTTATGTACAAATGCGTATTACACACAGTGGCGAGAATAGCAAGGCGTATATAGTGTATAATATGCATTTGTTCATTTGGGGTCACTGGGAGCGTTCAGCTGTCGCGTGCGTGGGCCGTTTGTGTGAGTAGCGGCTGCCGGTGTTTTCTTTAATGTGATCTCATAGACGGCGACTTATTGGTGTTTATTGGTGAATCTTAGTTTACGCTTTAGTTTGCGTATTTTTTTCGTGCGTTTGTTTGATTTGCAGCGCGTGATTGGGCAAGATGAAGCTGTGCAGTCGGTGGCCAACGCCATACGAAACCACCGGGCCGGTCTCACCGAAGAGAAGAAGCCGATAGGGGCCTTCTTGTTTTTAGGGTCTTCTGGTGCGCATTGGTTAATTATAAATATGGAGAAACGAACGAAAGCGCAGCGATAGATCATTAGATGCTCATAATTTAAGGCGAACGAAGAAATACGAGCAAATATGCAGAGACAGGGAAGGACAGAGACATGAAAAGAACGAAAGAGAAAAAGGAAAAATGAGAGACGACGCTTTAGAGACGATGATGGGTTTGATTAGTGCAGATGCGCATTGCCAAGCTTATATTTAAATAAGCAAAGGCCGTTGAGCACAACATAGCGCGTTGGTAGTGACCATCTACGTCCACAGTCGACGATGCCTTTTGCTTAATTTGTGTGTGTTTGGGCGTGTAATTGTGCTTCAATATATTTACATAAGCATATGCATATGGACACATCTACACATGCTCACGCATACACATATAATATACACAGGTATATAGACGTGTATATATATATATATATGTACGTATTTGTATTGTTGCGCTGTTATTATTATGCGTGACATTACTTTTCCAGGTGTGGGTAAGACAGAGCTGGCGAAGGCACTAGCAGAGGAGGTATTTCACTCGGAAAAGAATTTGATTAGGCTGGACATGGTGGAGTACCAAGAGGCGCACAGCATTTCTCGCCTCATCGGCCCTCCTCCTGGGTACATGGGCAACGACGAGGGCGGCCAGCTGACGGAAGCCGTTCGCCAGAAACCC
>NW_013548351.1:0-44997 GCF_000499425.1 Eimeria acervulina
GGGGCATTGTTTACGAGTCTTTTGCTCCGTCCGTCGCGCCATTTCCTGTGGTTGGGCCTCTCGGGTGGGGGCATGTTTGGTATTGCAACGTAGTGCGGGGTTCTTTTTGTCGAGATGCGGCGCAACAATGCTACGCCTCATTCTACTGGCTCGAGGCTCTACTTTGTGAAAATATGAGGGTCTTCCGGCAACTTTGAATGCAAAAGACGCGAATGCAAAGGACGCAACCAGACCAGATGCGCTTTTTTTAGATGGCTCATCGGAACTCCTCAGGAACCCTACTGGTCAGCTTTTGCCGTGTTTGGAACGTCGTGCCACAGACCGCCTAAACAGTATGCCCAACAGAAACGGGGACCTTGCCAAATGGGAGAGATCCTGCAAGCTCCTATAGTGACTCTTCATGCAGAGGCGTTATTTCCACGCCTTTAGGCAGTCTCTACTTCAGATAGCAGCTTCGCAGTTGAACATCCGCATCAAAAGCTAGTTTATCTGTAGCATTTTGCGGAACGCCTTAGCAGTGCAGCCTCCAAGAAAAAGACGCTCATCTTACTCCGACGTGGAAAGTCCGTACAATCAATCTCTCACACTGTGCAGCATGTTGATGGTGACACTGCTCATTCTGTTACGGATGATTATTCGCTTCCAATATAGGGGAAACACAAAAATGTACAGATCATTGCCTTCATTACACATATGCTATATTGGCAGTGAGTCGGGAAATGATTTAATATGGACATATTTGATGCCTTGGCTAGTCCGTGGGAAGCTAGTGCCAACGAAACACAACGAACATCCGTTCTGGAACAAAGGATCAAGCGGGCCAGTTAGGGAATAAAGGGCCCAAAGAAAAAGTAGATTTCTACTAACGAGGCCGAAGTACAACAAGGAATGGGGTAAAACGTGTTTCGCTTGTGGTGAAAGGTCGAAAGAAGTAATAGGGCTTGAACATGACATGGAAATGGCCAAATCGACTGTGGGTTTGCATTACCGGAATGTCCGGTGCTACTGCAATCACCAGCCCTGGAGTGAAATCATGGGGAGCCTCACTAATTCAGAATCACTGGAGCATGAGCACTGGAGCGTGGCTTGCCTGTATGAAGTTGGCACATTTATTTCTACGTGCGTGCAGGTTGGTAGAGCGTCAACAAAGCATTAAATAATTGCGCATAATGCGGGTGAAATCGTCAAAGGGAAATGGCAACGCTTATGTGTAGTTCTGCTTCGGAACAGTAGTTGCAAGACGGCCCGTGGCAGCACACGACCAGTGGGTCCCTCTCAGCACAAGCGTTGAGCCCTTGGGCCGCTGCGTCCAGGACCCCTGGAAAGTGGAAGGAATGCCAGTTGCTTTCGTGAATTCTTTATCGCACGTATTTTGATCCCACAGCAGCGCACGGCGGCACTGCGCTAAGTACCGAAGACTCCCGTTCCAGCTATGCAGAAGAAGCCTGGACACTAGAGGTGAGGCCACCTGCTGCTGGCGAACTTTTCCCTCCGGCCTTTTGACTATCTTACTGCTCGCGGCTGTCCTCGGATCAAACCGAAGGCTCTCGTAGCAACGCCGCAACCGTACGTCGGAACTGCTGAAATGATGCGTGCTCGCCTTTAGGCTAGGCTGCTCACCCTGTACTACGGATAGTCCAGCAACTAGTTTTTCAATGCAGGATTGCCAAAGGAATGCGACCCAAATCATTCTGCATGCGTAGTTTGCCAGCCCATGCCACTCACTAGCTTCAGCCGCTGTTGGCCAGAGGAGTTTGCCTTACCCAATGGACCAGCCAGTCCCCACGAGGCGATTCCTTATTTCCGCCGCTCTAGCTGGTAATCTCCAGTATACTTGGCAACCGAATATTCCTATCCCTGGTCGCAGATAGCATCGTGGGCTTGGCTTGCTTTCCGTCTCGAGGCGAGAACGCAGGCGATACAATATCTCTGCAACGAATCCAGCCCCAGACATTGCCAGCGAACTCGACAAGTGGATCTACCGTGGCGTAGAAAATTAGTTGTTTTGGAATCCAGTCAAGAATCCTATTTCTGTAGGGGTTTTCTGAAGTTTGGACTATCAGGCCATTGTGGTTTACTCGTAGCGAGATATGGTCACCTACGCTTCCTTATGAGGTCTCGCCATCTTGCTTCAGTAGTAGTGAGCAGATTGAAGGATCTCAAGCTACCACCTGCTTATTTGAGCACCATTTGAATTGGTCCACTCCGCATTTCTCCTTGAAGGCTCAAAACGTGGGTTGTATGTCAAAGAGGCTAGCATTTACCCAGAACCCCGGGAGCATAACCAGCATCAGGTGGATGGAACAACCACACAGCTCACAGCCCATGTGGGACTCTTGGGATCTAATGGCAGGGTTTACTGAGGGTGCGGGACATGGGTTGTCGTTGCCTCCCGCTGCACTGAGGAGGGAACGAGCACGTGGAGTCCAGCACGGCGGTTCGTCCAGCTCGCTTCACCGCAAGGGGCACAAAGGCCCTGTTGCCGTTGCTCTTGCTGCATTTGCTTCAGTTGTTGCTGTCCTTTTCCTGGTGTTCCATTGTGTCGTCGCGTTGAGTAGGGAAGCGCTACCAATACGCGTGGAACGAGCGTTGGCTGGAGAACGCGAGAAAAAGGGGGATGGGAGTGGAGATGTCATTCCAAAAGTATGCGGGTTGGGAAGATTCCAATCAGCCACAGCTACCCACAGCCGCAGGAGGTCACGAGAACATTTAGGGGTGGATTCCATTGAAGAGGGGAGTGAGGATGCGTGGGAACCGTCGAAGACGCTGAGGCAGGAAGCGTTAGGGTGGGAACGGGATACTTCGCGCAGCCCTTTCCATGTTATCGCGCGTGCAGAAGAGTCTACAGAAGAGGAAGAGGCCGCTCAAAACCTTCGCCAATCAATCCTGACATATGTAGAGCGAACGCTGGCTGAAAAGGATCCAGGAGTACAAGAGGAAGACTGGCTGCCAAACCCCTTCGAGGAGTTGCAGTTTTCAGAAGAAATGGAGGCTACGCAATCGCTTTTCACTGTAGGGTCCCACGCCGCAAAGCCTCTCGTTGAGTCTGCCACCTCTGGGTTTACTGGCGTTGCCACAGGGCCTCGCGCTGAGTCAGTCACGTTCGGGCTTATTCCTATGGGCACAGGGCCTAGGGCTGAGTCGGCAACCTCCAGGATTACTACTGTATCACAACTTTGGCCCGAAGAGGGTACCGCTGGTAGTGCTTCACAAGGCGAAGGATCAACGCAATGCAGCAAAGTGACCTCAGGTTCAATACGTCCGTATTTAGACTCACAGGCGTCTTCCCAGGGACCAATCCGCATGACGCCAGGACAACAGTTGCCTGCTGTGCAAAGCTTAAGCAAAAAGCCTCTTGTCTTCAGGTACATCGTCGGCCAACCGGGCACCAAAGGAGCGTATATGCTCCAGCTTCGCAAGCTTTTAAATTGGCAGGTGCGTCGTCGAATGCGTTGTTATGCTCCCGCCTGACTCCTACATAGGCTCAAACGACGAAAATCAGCGAGTTTTTCTAGGAAGCCAGAAACCGCACGCGCACACACAGACTGTGCAGCGCCCTATGTGATGGATCCGACAGGTGTAAGCAGATGGACACTGTTGCACAGCATAGCCTGAAAGTGCCCGTGTCCAACTTGCATTGGATTTTTGCCGTTGGATGTTGCGTTCCTTTGTTCAACATACATTGGCGTGCTTACCTCTGTTTTTAATGCATGTGGCTACGACGTTGTGTGACGTGCCCATCAAATTGTTCGCTAGGAAGGGCCAGCCCTGGCAATCGCCTCTGTTCCTCTTCCAGCCACGCCAGTGTCAGGGCAGACACCGCGCGAAGTGGACATCACAACGCACCCCTACTTCAGGCTCCCAAGCGTTGCACCTGATGCTTCGGTGAGAGATATAATAATTAAACCTTGGTCGCTGCTTCGCCGGAGGACATCATGTGAAAGCGCAACACTGTTGAGGATTAGAGAACTGCTAAAGAAACCAGTGCTGGACTCGACCGGCCTCGAGCGTCTCATGCAAAACCTCGAGCAGCTGGTCGAGTATGCTGCATTCCGTACGAAGCAGAACATAGACGGTTTGAAACCCAAACATATTGTGGAGAAACTGGGGTTTGAATTGCTGGCGATGGATGGACTCCATTCGGCTAGCGAGGTACTAGGAGCAAACGCCAAGCGCTCAGAATGGTGGCAACGAGTCGTAGACACACTTCCAGTTTATACAGGGCCGACGGAATCTGCTGCTTCTCGTGCCACAGCGCAGCAGAATATTCTTTTGACTCGTTTTTTGCAGCATGCTTTGGCGTTTTACAGATGTGGCTCCCGCCCCCCAGCATCGCTTTTGGTTCCGTTGAAGCAATTTCTTCTGTGCACGCCTGCTGTGCCGCCCTTCAGGAGAAAACCATGGGTGGATTTCGTGGCTGATGATACTGAGTGGCAACAGTCCCTATGATGCCTCGTTTTGAACGAAGGCGGCATCGACGGAAACATAGGAGTAAATAAACTGTCATGCTGCACGATACGCCACCTTTCCTCGCTGGGCGAATGTTCCAGAAGTAGAATTAACGCGCTGTCAGTGCTTTTGCTGGGTGTTATCCCATCTCGGCGCCTCGAGCGTGAGGACGTGCTTTATTGCAGGATTTGCAATGTCAACAGTTAACACCAAAGGAGCTCTGCACAAAAAGACTTGAGAGCTTAGGGCTCAACTGTCATCAGCAGGAATAATTTCCGATATTTTGCTGCTTTTGGTGTGTTGGATGCTTCTGATTTTTGCGAGGTCACCACAATATTGTAACTTGTAGCCCACATAGCACCTTCGTCTGATCAGAAATGCACGAGCTCTCCTTTGATCCAGAAAAGTATGAGGCGTCAAACAAACTTCACAGTAGGTTCGATTGAATTTGTTTGCTTAGGTCCCATTAACGTCCTATGGTGCGAACCTGTTTTCCCATTAGGTCAGTTGCGCCCGTCACTCTACGTTGTGTTTCTGCAGGAGAACCAGTTTCGTAGGGAAGATCTGGAAAGGGTTAAGTGCGTATACAACTTGTTCCCTGCCGAAAAACATGCTGCGCTTAACTCTACTCGAAGCTGTAGTGAGTTTGTACGGAAAACCACAATGCGCCTAGATAGTGGGCAGTTGACTGCTATGCAGTCTCTTGATGGGCGAAGATTTGGCATGCTGGTATGCAGCATGGCTTGTATGGTGTTGGCACCTGCAATTCAACACGCATTTTGGCTGGTTACTCGTGCATGGCAAAACACACGTTGAACAGTTGCCTACAGTCTTAATACATGCAGCAAAGGCAACTCCGATGTGCTTGCATTTCTCGTGGCTCTGCCGTACTAGTTGCAGCACGGTGCGTTAAAACTCATTTCAGGCCGTCGCCTCTTGCACCAGCCCTTCACCCATCTCCGTTCAACCGAGGATGGCTGCGGAGTGGACGGGGGGTCAGCATCTCCCTATAGGCACTCATCTTAAGTCGGACACTTGCGCAACTCACGCAGGCCCCTCTCCTACCATCCACGACCCTTGCTACACCAACTTAATGCAGACCATGCTACACCACATAAAGCTTCGAGTGCGTCGAGTGCGATCCGCATTCAACTGTCACGCAGCCACCCATACATGAGCAACACACTCGCCGAACGCCATAAACTGCAACTTCAGATGCAACTATAACGCCGCCGGGGGCCCACTTCAGTGGTAGATGTAAGTACCAGGCTCTCATCTACCTGCTAGTCAGGGATTTTGCCGGTTCATGTGGAAGGTCGAGTGAACAACCTCCTTTGATCGTATGTACAACGCCTAAGACGTTGATTTGCTGCGTAGGTTGGTCTACTGCTTAGTTGATTGCAGGCTCTTATGGCGTGCCGCAACCATGCTCGCAGTCCCCCTCCAGCCCCAGTCGTTGCCTCTGCGCCGTGATGGCGGGGTGCAGTGGCCATTTCAAAGCAATATGGAACAGTGAGGCACACACTTTATCTTCATTTTGCCCCAATCTGAATCTTTCATCTTGAATTGAATTCCTTGTGCAGTGCTTCACTCTCCATGTGGGGCCGCGCCCGCGATGCAGCTTGGAATGCATGCAGTATCGACGGCAGCTTCGTTCTCGTCCGCAAATAGTTCCGAGGAACGGCCAAGTACTTTTTTCTTAAATCGAAGACTTAATACTTAGCAGGGATTTCTGCCGCATACTCTGATGGTCCAAAAAGAAACAGTGCCCGCCACGCGGACGGCACGTGCTGGAGGGGCGGCGGCAGGCGCCGCAAAATCAGCAACTCCGTCAGGAAAGAGTTTAAGAAGAACATCAAACAAAAGGGCAGCTTCTGGATTGATACCAGGAAAGGATGATGGTCTTGCTAATGGGGTGGCGACTGAGCAGCTGAAGCAACGGAAGAAGCCGCGACTGCAGCACCAGAGAGAGCAGCGGAAGCTGACACGAATCCAGGTAAAGCAACAGCAGGAACATTATGAGCAGGAAAAAGTGCAGGAAAGTGGCCAGCAGGAGCAAGGGCAGCCATTGCACCCGCAGCAGCTGGCAAAGCGGCAGCACCGACAAGGCCATCCTCACAAGCGGCAAGAGCTCCTCATGGACGAATGCGAGGAACAGCATTTGGCCACTGAAGATGAAGTTCCTGCAGAGAGAGAAGCATTTCCATTGACAGAAATAACAACAGAACCACCCGCATCCACATTGCCTGACTCTGCATGTGAAGGCGCCCAAGAACTCGACAGAGCAGCAGCAATCGACGCAGCAGCTGCAGCGGATCCTTACCTGCTAGAGGATGCGGATTACCTTCGGCGAGAAACGCGGTGGCTAAATCGCCAACGCGTTTTGCTGCTGGGTAGCCGAGGGATTTCAGCCAGGTCGCGCCACCTCATCGAAGACTTTAAGAAGCTCCTCCCTCACCACAAGTCAGAGGCAAGCGCAAAATCTTAGAGAAGCTGCAAACTGAGCCCCTGTAACACGTTTGTTAGCGCTCAATGTAAAAGGGCTAGGCACCAAACTGTTAGCTCTCGCAAGGGCTGGATGATTTAAGGTGCCGGGCCTACGACGAAGGATTTGTGTCGCTACAGACAAAGTGGGAAAGGAAAGAAAAACTCCAAAGCATCGCCGAACTCTGCCAGTTGCGATCGTACGTTGCTGTTGCTGGTGATGCCCCTCTGTTGCCGCCGCGGCTCCCCCTACTGTCTAGGCGTAGCAATTAATGGACCTGCTTTTGCAACCATCCTCTCTATTGCTGTGGCTGCTGCAGGTGTAACAGTGTGGTTTATTTAGAGCAACGAAAGAATGACGCGCTGCTACATGTTGTCAAAGTGCCCCTTGGACCTACTTTCATCGCCAGGCTGATGAACGGTAGGGTTGAGGGTTTGTCTCCTTGGCTTTAACCCTTGGCTTTAACCCTTCAAGATTTCGCATGTCTTTCCGATCTCTTTAGGGTTCGGGGTGTAGTGCATAGGGTATGTGTTTCAGTGGAGACTCTCAACGAGGTGCGCTTGTCGGGCAACTGCTTGTTGCATTCTCGGCCACTACTGATATTCGGGGTGGAGTTTGACAGAGAGCCTCACTTTCGGGTCTTGAAGGAACTTTTCATGCAGGTGGGGCCCGAAGTTTGGGCTTCGGCATAAGTCAAGAGCCCAGTTATGAACGAGGCAAATAATATAGGGTTTGGATTGAGTCTACAGGGTCTTGGGGCTACGGCTCTTCGCGGTGTCGAAGAGAGGTGGGGCAGAACCCTTGCAGGAGACTAGGGTGTAGGTTTTGGGTTTCGGATTTCTGTTCAGGTGTTTGGAACTCCAAGAAATCACCCCAGGTCCAAGCCATTCTTTGATCATGCCATGTCTTTCTTTGTGACTGACAACCGCATTTGGTTCAGGCATTACCAGGTAAGCTAGTGCCAGTCCTGTGGGTGTGAAGCTCAGGCATGGGTTTGGATGTTTTCGTTGCAGCTGCTTGTGGGTACAGCCAGTTGTGATCTTTGGGGGTTTTGTTAATCTTCAGATTGCGCCGCTGGTAATGGGCGAGGGGGGGGATGCAAATAACCCCCACGGGCAGACTTTCATCGAGATCGGTACGATGCAGGACTTAGGGGTAAAGGGTTTTCTAGCATATATGCGTTTTAGAGTGCAGGGAGTAAAGTATGGGCCAGACTGTTAGGATTTCGGGGCGAATATTTGTGGTTCAGGGCCCCGCTTTGTACTGGACCCGGTTAAGATTCTCGAGGGCAGTTTCTGCGGGAAAACCCTTTGGCGCAATGCGGAGTTCGTGAGGACGAGAAACGTGAGTCGGCACAGACTGGACCCTCGAACCTTAAACCATGCTTTACATGCTGAGACGTCGAACCCTTAACTCTAGTGACGACGCTTTGCATTGCACAAAAGCAGCGTTGGCGGCGTCTCGGGTTCTGTCGAAGGGCGGCCTGGTTAGGTGCCGAGTAGGCTGAGTTTCTCTCGAGGTTTGAGGATATAGGTTTATTTCTAAGGGTTTGTGGCCATGCAGTTGATGAGGCCGCGTCGACTTAGGGAAGCTTTGGACTTCGCAAGGCGGCAGGGGCAAAAGGAGAAGCGAAGGGTAACCTCAAACTTTTATTGTAGAGCGCCAGGCGTTGAGCTGTCGAAGTGGGATGCAGAAGCAGCGCAAGCGTCTCTGAAGAGTCATTTGCTACTCGCAGTTTCAGGGTTAAAAGTATAGGGCGTAGCCATTACGGTTTGTTGTTTGTGGCCGGCGCAGCTGTATCTTGAATCGATGCTGGAGAGCGAGCCCAGGAACAAACTGGCGACAGAAGAAGTTTTCGGGACTGATGCAATGAAGAAGAAACATAACCATAAATTGCGTAACCGCCGATCGCAAGGCTCAAAGGCTTAAGTCCTTAAGCTCTGAACGAGCAGTTTTGCGAGGATAAGGACGAATCATACGCGTTTGCTGTGGCGCTAGATTTTACGATTTCCGTCAATGGGTTGAATCTTTGTACTTGACAGTTTTGTACTGCACGAAGGTAGGTGGCTGTGTGGTTGTTGATGCCGCATTGAGACGACCAGAAACGACACCACAGTACTAAGCATTCGGTGTTTTTAGCGGGCCAGGGAGCGCAACACGCCTTCCGAAAGGAACGGGGTTGGGAGGCTCCCGGGTTTGGCGTGCGGAAGTACAGTCATGGGAGCCAGTATAATAGGACATATGGGGCTTGTTCTTGGTTTTTGTTGGTCTCAAACGTACAACCTACCCAGTCGGAGGCGCTACAGTAACAGCGGCGAGTGCGGCGCTGCAGAATCATGAGAAATGCCAGCGCTGATGGTTCGAGTAACCCCATGGGTGGCCTTGCATTAAGGAATGGTGGATTTTCCGTTACCATTCGATTGGAAGGCTTGGCGCTCACGTATGAGGTAGTGCGATTGGGGGGTTCAGGCACGAAGGTGAAGTGACCCCACGCCCGCCCGGATCGAGGGACGGGCCAGGGGATGGGTCGAGCCTGTTCCATCTCTAAGTTGAAAACGATTTTAGACATTGTGAATGCATATAATTCAACAGATTAAACACAAATTTTCATTTGGGGGGGGTGCATCGGAAGTTCCGCATTTACTGACCGCGCATGGAAGTAGCCGTTGCCGACACACTAGAGGGCTGTTAACCTGTACGTACTCAGGGCGATGGAACTAGACTTTACGGATCCTGGACACAAAAATATCTTTCTCTCAGGTAGCGGTGGAAGGACTATGAGTTGGGTGTTAGGGTTTCATGAGTTCAGGATTTGACGGGGCTAGAGGGCGTGCGCCAAACAAGGACGGTGCAGTACACTACGGCAAAATGAAACCCCAGGGCCTGAAGGCTACTTTTTTTTTGGAACAGATCCATAAACTTAAGTATTACGCCTAAGCCTCATGTCATTACTCGGCAACCGAGTCGCTAGCCAGGCAGCGACTCCGTCACCAGCACCCGCAGGGGGCTTCGCAGCATCAACGGCGGCAGCACCAAAATTCGCATGGAAGGTAGCAGCGGTAGCAATAAACGTAGCAGCAACAGCAGCTGCGCCAGTAACCGCAGCAACAGGCAGGCACGTCTTTTCTGGCGGTCTTTACCCCTTGCTTCTCTGATCACGCCATTCTCACAGGCACGGGAAAAGGGCAAAAAGACGAAAAGCGACAAGGAAAACAAGATTATTGAAACTGCGGGAGTTGCAAGCGAAAAAATTAGGCGAAGATACAAGCGAGACGAAGGCATGCACACTGATAGAGAGGGCCAGAGAAAGGAAAGAGAACTCTGTAGTTTCAGTTGTCGAGGACCACTTGGAGGCTTCTTAGTTCCTTACGTTAAGGAGCAAGAGGAGCAGCAAAAGGAGATACAGCTACAGCCTCGTACTTTAACAACTGTCAGCAGCAACAGCAGCAACAACGGCACTCTACATACCATTGAGCCCCCTCAGCGTATTTCTCTGCGCTTGCCTATCAACACTTGGGATCGAAAAACCCCAGAGGTTTCTCCCGCTACTTCAGTTGCAGGTTCTGCTTCTGGAGTTACTTCTCCTGCATTGTTTCCTGTTGCTGCCTCCACTGGTGCAACTCGACTAAGGAAAGAATCCGCCCCTTCTCAGGCCAAGGAGTTATTAAAATTGGAATTGCTCATGGAGCTTCCAGACAGAGCAGCAGCAGCCAGGATCGATGGAAATGCTGCAGCTGAAGCAACAGGAATTGTTGTAACATTAACTGGTAACAGCAGGGATAGGGGTGCCAACGGCTCCTCACGACAACTGTGGGGGGGCTCTCAGTCAGCCATGGCATCTACAGTACCCCCATCTGCAGCAGCAGCAACAGGAACAGAAGCAGCATCAGGAGCAATACGGCACTCTCCCAGGACGCTACATCAACAACGACTGCCAGCTGGGACGGCGGCAACAAACGCAGCTCTTGCTTCAGCAAGGCGCCGGGTGCTCGTGAAGCAGCAGCAACTTCTGGACTATCTGGATTGCATATCGGCGGGAGAGCGGCTGCTAAGAGAAATTCAGCAGCAGCAACAGTGTCCCAAGCGGCCCACAGCCCTCAGCAGGCTGACGGGGGTGTTACCGCAGCAGCAGCAACACCCCGAGGAGCTGAGACAGCAAAGGGAACAAGAGCTTATGCGGCTCCTGTGGGGCCGCTCTGAAGTGCAAACCAAGCAAAAACAGGAACCGGTGAGCAAGCGGCAGCAGAAGCAGCAGCAGCGCTTGAAGGGCACCAAACGGCAACTTCCAACGAGCGCCTTGCAACGGCTTTTCTTTAGATTGCAGCGCAAGATGAAGCAGCTAGAACTGGTGCAAGACCGGCAGTCAGCTGCTCAACAGCTGGGCAAGGACCCAGCGAAGCTAAGATCGCTGCCTCGTGAGCGCAAGCAGGAGCAGCAGCATCGGGAGCAGCAACAACAAGGGCAAAAGCTGCAGGAATGCCAACAACAGCTGCAGAACGAGCAGCAAAACCCACTGGAGCAGCCACAGCCCCCACAACAGCAGCAGCACCACCAACTACAGCAGAAGGGATGGCGACAACAGCAACAGCAAATGACTTGGGGGTTCGCACAACATCAACAGGAGCTGCTGCAGCGTGGATTTGGAGGCTGCACATTTCTGACTGCTTGTGAAGATACTGGCGGCCAACCAGTTTCTGCTGCTGCTGCTGCTGCCCCTGCTAATGCCCATGCTGCTCATCGTGCAAATCTTGCCGACTTTTCACCTGCAAGTGTTGGTGTTGCAGCATCGGCTAGCGTTGTTCTTCCTGCTGCAAGCGCGGCACAAAAATGTGCTGGAATAGCCCCGCCGCCTCCAGTGGTAGACGCAATAAAGGATGTTGCTGCTGCTGCTCGTTTGGCCAGGCCTGCAGCTGCAGATCACACTCAGCTTGCTCGTGATGCAACGAATGTTCCAACTGCTGCCATTGCTATCGCTGCTCTGAATGCTGTTTCTACCCCTGTTAACGCCTCGGGTGCTCCTACTAATGCTGCTACCCCTCCTGTGCACCTCCTTGAAGGACCAACACAATCTGCAACAGGCAGCTGCTTTAGCAGCCGAAACAACAGTAGGAAGTGCCTGCTGCAGCAGCAGACAAAAGGACAACAACCGCAGCAACAAGACCTCTGCATGCGTCTGTTGGATGGGCAGATCGAGGTTTTTCATCAGCTTCTGCAGATCTCCAAATGTGCAACGTTATTGTTTAAAACCCTAAAACATTTTAAAGATGCACTCCACCGGAACTCCAACAGCAGCTGAAAGAGGAGCACCAGCAGCGCCTCCCCGTTCCCCTGATATTATTTTTGCTGCATTATCTTGTTTTTTGCTGCTGCGTTTGCTCATGCAACTGGTTCTGATGCTGTTGCGGTTTTTGTGCGAGGTTGCAGCAGCACCTCATTCTTTGGCGACAGCCCGGCGGCAGCAGCTGCAGCAGCTTGTCGCCTCCAGGACAGAAACTTTGGTGCACATTGGGGTGGTTTTAGCGTCAGCGGCAGCAAGGTGTGACAAGCTTACGGCTGCTAGAGAGGCGTTCAAAGAGGTATGGGAACATAACGCACTACATCCTAGACCGTAAACTTGCGGAAAAAGAATGGCCGCACTTGGCCAAGCCAGTAGCAGTATGCTGCTTCTGCTCCAGCTACTGCGGCGGTTTTGCTCCCGCCGCTGCAGCACGTGCGCAGCAACGGACCAAGGCTACGCCGCAACGTAATAAACGGGCAGGCGAGCAACAAAAGTCTTCGAGTGTACAAGCACCGAGCAGCAGCAGCAACACGAAAGGCTGAGAAACTCCAAGTAGAAGAAGAAACAGCAGCGGCAATTGAGGAACAGCTGCAACGGGAAGCTGAGGCGTTACTGCCCTACAAGTCAGTATATGGCTTAGGGGTTTGTGATGACTGCAACAAGGATTCACTCACTCGGAGCTAGAATACAGGGATTAATATGTATGCTTTTGTGAGCTAGACTGTTCTTGCTACGATTAAGTGGAGTGTATGGAGACCCGCTAACTCTCCTCAGGCGGCTGCGCTGCCTAAAGCTGACGCGGAAGGAGCTGCAGCAGCACAATGCTAGTATTATCAGTATAATGAACCCTTCCAACCTGCTTCCCATAGCAAATATGCCGTCCACGGCAAAAGCATGGAAGACTTTACATGGAATTGAAAAACCCTCAGGCGCTGTCGAAGATGTAGGATGCAGGATGTTGCACTTAGTTGTGGTGGTCTAGTTTTAGGGTTTGGTATTTGCAGGGAAAATAGAGCAGAGCCGAGCCGCCCTTGTAAATTTCAAGAGCCGGGCATTGCAAGAAGAGGAGGAGCACTTGGCAACACTTAGTATACCCTCGTCCCGACACCCTAAAGCCCAAACCGCTTACTCCAAACCTTCAAATCACTCAGCAACGCTGAAGTCTGGCACCCTCTCGTTCACCAAGAGTATGTGAAGTGCGGGGCACTCCTCCCACAGATACACCCTAAATCCTTAGCCAGCGCCTGGTTGTTTCGTATTGTAGGGAATATATTCCAAGAGCTGGAGACAGCGCAGATGACCGCGGACGGGCTTGAGGCCGCAGCAGAAGAGGCGAACAGAAGACACAGAGACGCTGCTGGGGCATTGGGTCTTCTATGTCAGAAAACCAATAACATGTTCCATGTAAACCGTGTACAATAAGCACTAGGTCTTTGCCTTAAAACCAGAACTGTGTCATGGTTATTCCGTACCAGCGTGCAAACAGTGGACTTATTTCCACATATAATTGTTAAACTGCAGACATACGATTCGGGGGTTGCTCAGAAATATGCGCAAAATCTCCCGGTCTTCCGCCTGTATGCCGTGGGTATTCAAAAGGCAGCAGCAGCTGCTGCTGCTGCAGCTAAAGGAGCTGCAGTACGCCGAGGTTCGCAAAATCAGCTGCCCGTACAGGCGACGGACTTCTTCGTCGCTCAGCAGCAGCTGTTGCGGCTGAGGGACTTTATCGAAAAGTTGGAGGCTGTATTGCAAGACCTCCAAGAGGACACGAAGAAAAGTGGGTCTGCAAGAACACAGGCACCAGCGCAATGCTACACTGCCGCAGCTCAAGCTTCCGCTTCATGCCGCAAAGGAAGTTTATGGCTGCCACATGCTCATGCATGCTTTTCCCCGCATGCATTTTCCTTTGCTGCTTCTCTCCCTCTCTGCAGCACGGCGTGCTGCCATCCGGCAGTCTTCCCCCGGCGGCAAGAACTCTTCTTCATTTGCTGCTGGTGCTGTTGTTGCTGCTGCCGGCTGTGGCGGGACACCCGCAGCGTCTCAGGACTACCAGCCGAACAGTGAATGCAGGGATATCGTAGAGTTTGTGCGGGAACGAAGGAAAAAAAACCTGTGGTCAAGCACAGTTTACAAGGATAGCTGCAGTTTTTCAAAGGCCACTGTAGCCATCTCACAGGCAACAGGAACACCCACAGTTGCTGCTGCTGCCCCTCCATCACTGCGTCGCATTTCCGCTGATATAACCAGTAGGAAAACAGGAAGACACGTGAGACTTACGTCTTTGCCCAGCCGACGAGAGGGCCGTGCTCATCTAGGAAGAACCCTAAGCCCTACGCCCTGAAGCCGACCGATCGAGCCGCAGGGGCTTTCGGCGAGCGATAAAAGGCGAGGCAAACAAACGCACGCGGTGTGGAGTTCTACTAAAACTAAATTTCAGTGTTTACAGCTCAGGATTCCTGTGCCTCTACGTTGGGTGTGTAACCCGACCCGGAGGCACGCAAAGGTTGAGTTCTTGGGGTATAAGCCATCCAGCTGAGTTAGGCTTCCTGAAGCGAACAAAGTGCTAAATTGTGTTTTCTGAATAACCAACAACCATGCCAACACTGTAATAGAAGAATAATCAGCATCGCACAGGTATTCGGGGTTATAGTGTATTAATCTGTGGCAAGACAGCCGTTTTGTCAGGGCCCCGCTCGGTGTGGGGCCCCCAGAGAACTCTTAAGCCTAAGGCGTAAACCCTAAACTCAAATGCCTAAGCTCTTGCTACTAAGCATAAATACCAAGAGCTTATGCCTCCAATCCCAATCTAAGCTGGCTTGCCTACTGTAAAGTTAAACCCATCGTGTATGGCCTGACATATCCCAGCCTGCGACAGAATGGACCCAGAAGGGCGCCTGCAGTCCCACACCGCGATGGGCCTGTCCACCCACCAGTTCTCAAATTGCCTACATCAGCAACAGCAGTACCTGGAACGTGAACAGCCTCCAGGGTTCGCAGCGCTGTTGCAGCAGCCGCTACTGCAGCCGGTTTATGAGGCACAACAGCTGCAACAGCTGCAGCAGCAAGGGCGGGCCTTTGCTGTGGCGCCAGTAAAGGGGCCAAATGGTGAAGACAGGGGTTTAGGGTTCGTAGCTCTTCGCGATTTACCCGCGGGGTTCGTGGTGTATGAGGACTTCCCTCTGCTGTCTCTACAGCACAGCGTCAACAAGTGCCTCGTCAAG
This sequence comes from Eimeria acervulina, assembly GCF_000499425.1. NCBI lineage: Eukaryota > Apicomplexa > Conoidasida > Eucoccidiorida > Eimeriidae > Eimeria > Eimeria acervulina. The sequence goes on from NW_013548351.1 coordinate 15,434, forward strand.
GCTTGCTGCCGCTGCAGAGCACCTTTAGGAGACGCCGTATTTCAGCTGCTGCACTTCTTCTCTGCGGTTCCCGAGTCATACCGTCGCATGCAGTCCCTCCTCAGCATCAACAGAGACTGGCTACTGCGGCTCCAGCAGGAGCAGCAGCAGCAGGAAGTCGTCCCTTGCCCTGCCGGTTGCGGGGAAGCGTTTTGCTCCGTGCGGTGTCTGGATAGCGACGCCATCCATCGGCAGCTGTGCGTTGGCCGCCTGAGTGAAGAGGCACCGTTGGTTGCCTTCAAACGCTTTGCTCTAGAGCACTGTGAGAACCTGTTGTTGGCGGCTGCAGCCATTGTGTCAGCAGCAGCCGCTGCAGCCGCACAACCAGGAGACATGGCATCAAACGAAGCAGAGGTTGCTGCTGCTGCCTTGCAGCTGCTGCGGTTGCTGCTGCAGCATCAGCACGGACAGTGGCAGGAGGAGAACGAGCCAACCACAAGGGTTCGATTGATGGAAGAGGAAATGGATGAGGAGACCGAGGAAGAGACAGAGCTGAGCCGAAAAGATATTGTTGAAAGAGGGTCAAGTCTGCTGCTGTTGGGCTTGCAGGAGTTATCTGCAGCGTATGTCCACCTCATATCGCCATCCCTTGTTTCTGAATTGCTGTCGCTCTTCGAGCATTGCAATTCAGACTTGGAGGTTCCGAACCCTCTAAATGCATTTTTTGGTTTTTGTTTATCGGGGGCCAAAGTTGGCGGGGCAGAGGAATTGCAGCTTCTCCTGGCAGAGAAAGAAGCGGCCCTCGCTGATCTCTTCGGGGAGGAGCACGAGGACGATGACGCAAACAGCAACGAAGGCATCAGCCAAAGTCTCCAAACCACGCATACAGAAGCAGCGGGGGAGGCGCAGGAATTGCGGAAGCTGTATGTGAGCAAGCCTTTGTCTCTCCTTTGCCCTCCTCCAATAGGAAGGGGCCGTCCATTTCCTGCAGTGAAGCAAACAGCGTTCTTCTGCTCCATCGCTCGCATCAATCACAGCTGCGCGCCCAACATGGAAATGGAGTGTACGCACCCGCCACATGGAGGAAAAATACTGCTGAAACTCGTCCGAAACGTACAGCAGGGAGAAGAGCTATGCATATCTTACGTCAAGGACTTGCCCCTCACGCAAAGACAGCTTAGGAGACAGAGGCTTGAAGAGTTTGGATTTGAATGCACTTGCCACTACTGCGCTAGCGGCCTGTAAACACTGTATCTTTACACGGCAGCAACAGCAGAGAAAACAGGTAGACCGGAGAACCCATCTCTCCCGTTGAACTGGTCTCTGCTGCTGCTGTGTTTGTTGCTGTTGCGGCGTACATTAGCACGAGAATAAACTGGCAAAAAGACAGACGCAAGCGAAGACTGAAAAAAGCCAGAATTTTCCAGGACCCCAAACCCTAACCCCGCGGCAGGTACACCCGTAGGGCTCAGGCTATATCCATCGAAAAAGGCACGGGAAATGGGGCGAAACTACGTCGCTGAACAATGTGAACTGCAGCAGCAGTGGCAGCTGCCGGAGCTGCTGTAACTTTCCATGCGAGGGGCGGGGAGCCGGAGGGGCGAATGGAGGCAACGCCAACAGCAGTGGGTTTTGCAGCAGCTGATAGCAAAACTGGGGCTGTTACTGGCGCTGTGACTTGGATTGCTGCTGCTTCTGGGACCGTAATCTAGGTAGCTAGCCAAGCATCAGCAGCTTCTGCTGATGTAACTCCACCGGCTTTCACTTATGTTGCGGCGTGTGTACAAGAGGAGGGGTTTCCGTAATGAAGAGGAACGGCTGCTGCTCCCGAATCCACTTGGCTAGCTGCTCCACCAGAGTCGTCGAAACATCTGAACTCAAACCACCATCCCTACACTGTAAAAACTCAGAAGCAGCAGCTCCCCGGACAAAAAAGCACTGACAGTGGCCTCCCTCGGGAGCGTTATTGGTTCTTTTTGCAGCTCCGTGCCTTGCTGCGGCAGCTGCGCGTTTGCCAGAGTTGGGTTGCAGCAGCAACAGCAGCAGCGGCACTTGCTGCAGCAACGGGCATAGCAGCAGCAGCAATTGTCTTACTGATCCATCTTGGGACGCAGCAGAAAAAGAAGAACTCCAGTGTCAACCACACGTACACTTTTTCGTCCTAACAGCGAACATCGAACCCTACGGCTTGGCCCTAAACCCTTGCCGCCAAATGCCGAACCCTAGCCAAACCTTGTGCCGAACACCTCATTCCTATCCCCTGCAGCTGGCAAGCCGAGCATCGCCAGCGGATGGTCTAGGCAGCTACACTCGAAACCCTTACCGTCGTCTCCACGAACGTGTGTGCTGGGCGCTTTGCGTTTCGTATCAACTCTGCAGCGCTTGCGTACAGCGTGTAGACGCTGCAGCAAGATACGCACACCCAAGATCTGCGTGATTAACCCTTACATTATAAGCGAAGGACCACAAAAGTCCGCAGTTGCCTGGCTCCAGGGTCTTGCTCTAGGGTTTGCGCTGTACGTGGTTGGAGGTTTGGGGCCTGCTACTATGGTTTAAGTTTAGGGCCGTTCTAACCGCTGCTGCTTTGAGAGGTCTGTTTTGTAGTCATCACCAAACGCAGACGAGAAGTATTGAGACAGCGAAGGCACGAAGAGGGCACAGTGCACCAACGCTATCTCGCCCCACAAGCATCGCGCTGCAGACAGCTCGATCACTCCAAGCCCAAAACCCCGAATCCTCAATCCCCACCTAGGGACCCTAAAGCCTAGGCCTGTGGGAATACAAAAGGCTGACATACGGTGGTTCTACTCACGCAGAGCATACGGGGCGTACTCCAGCGACGTCTCGATGGCGGCCAAACAGCCGGTGTTCGTCAGCATCTGCAACAAACACTCTATCGTACACCATAAAGCATAGAATTGGCTGAAAACCCAATCTGGAGTCAAGTGTCACCAGTAATGGAGGATCATTGGCCTTTAATCATAAAGCCCGAAGTCCCGAACCCTTTCCACAGGAGTACCGCGAAGAGTTTGTTGCAGTGGTTTGCGAGGTGATGAAATCTGATGGAGTCCGCTGGAGACGAGAGACAAACAAAGGCGAGGCGCGGCGTCAGGTAGCGAACGTAGGCGTGCAAGAACCCCCTGCATAAACAGAAAAAGCATGAGAACGGAGGCAGAAATGTGCACCCGGGACATGAAGATAGAGGCAATGCCGATGTGGCGGCGAGAGCAGACGAAATAGGTCAAACGACCTATCAGGGAGGCATCTAAAGATCACCAAAAAAGTGACGAAGCAGTCTAAGTAGTGAAAGAGGATAGCAAAACAGGGAGAGACGCTTGCGCAGCCAAGGCAGAATGGAACTCAGAAGGCAAGTGCAGGCACACAAAGACAAAGGCAGCCAAAACCAACGGGAGAAAACAAGCCTCTTGCCTGTCATTTATGCTAGGGAGACAGAGCGGAGTAAAACTCTCCAGCTGGCGCAGAGCCAAAGACGAACTCACAAAGTTTGTCAGCAAGCAGACATCTGCAAGCGGACATGAAAACCCCTGACCAACCAACCTGAAGTGCATGCGTGAATCCCAAATGGGAGCTGACCAAACGCACTGCACTCCGGACCATCCGTCCCAAAAGTAACCGTAAAGGCAGCGAAGTCGAGATAGTTTGGAAGCCTGCACAGGAGTGCGACTTTTGAATTAGGGTTTACCAGTGGGGCTGAGCTCGTATCCCTTAGCGTATGAGAGAGAAACAACGCGTTGTTCTGCCAGGAGCATCGACGCTCTGCACGCACACAAAGCCCTAAACCCTGAACTCCAGCTCCTTAGATCTATGCTGTGCCGACGCCCTCATAAGAAAGGTGTAAAAACCCTGAAGAAGAAAGCGGGGGAAGGCACACAGACCAACGCAGCGAACAACAACGCAAGCCAGCCTGAAGGGGCCAACAGCACGGAAGGTAAAAGGTGAAACGGGAAAAATGTTAAGACGTCAGCAAACAGAGGAAGATACAGATCCCAGAAATGACCACAGCGACTGAAGGGTGAAAATGGAAAAGCAGCAAAGCTGCAACACATGCAGAAATGCGCTGACAAGACATTTGGAGTGGGGCTGTTCTTCACTGCCGTCATGGCTATATGCCGCATCGTGCCGCTGAGGGGCAACGCCTCGAAGGCGCCACTAATCGAAAGGGCAGCAGACTGCTGCTCCTGCTGTTGCTGCTGTTGATGCAGCTGTTCGGCTGCAGTGCTAGGGGTGGCTGCTCCAGCGCCAGGGGCTGCAGTCGCCGCTGCAGTGCAGTTTGACTCCAGCAACATTGGTAGTAAAACGGAAAGCATGGAGTTGAAGTAGTGGCGATGAAGGCCACGAAAGATGCCGTCCGTGCCTGCAGCAACGACAGAGAAACGAAAAGAAAGATACCCCGGAAGCAGCAGATTCGCCATGATATGCAGCAGCTCAAGTCCTCACACAGCAGGTCAGCACCAAGTCCTAGAAGCAACACCAAAACAACCGCCAGCATTAACATCCATAACAGCAGCAGTAGCAGCCATACCGCCCATAAGAGGTCTGACATCAAAGCTCGGCCGAATAAGGAGAGTCCGTTCGACTTCTTTCGTCAGAATACATACCAGCTGTAGCACCAGCACCAAACACCAGCACCCCATGCTAGCAAACAGTGGGTTTAGGGCTTAGAATTCAAGTCTATTCAGCAACGACACCAGCAACAATTGCAGCAGCGCAACGGCAGCCAACGCAAATGAAGGCAACCAACAGAAGCAAACACCAGCAGCAACAGCCTGAAGACCTGTCTATGAAGCAGCATCAGATACGCCCTTGCTATGTTGTTGTTAATACTCCGTCGATCAAAGAGTGCCAAGTAGAATGGCCCCCGTGGGAGAAATACGAAGCGGCCTCCGAAACAACGGAAGTGACTGCAGCAAGTCCCGAACCCGAAACCCTAACCCATAGTCCTGGACTCTAAACCCTGGAGCTTGAACCCTAGGCCAGACAGTTTCAAACCTAGGCCGCACCCCAACGGCGAACTAAAAAGGATAGGAACGTTGCCTCTATAAACCGTGAAGAGAACATCGCAAACCCTGAACCGTAAAGTCTCACCGCACTATATCGGGAGGCTTGTCGCCGCGAAACCTTTCCAGCTTCGAAACGATTGCCGACAGCGTCCCTGAGAAATGCACCCACGCGCTTACCCCTGAACCCCGAAGCCTCAACTCCAAATCCTGAACCCAAGGCCCTGAGCCGGCAAACCCTACACTGTGGAGGCTGTTCATCTGGACAGCAGAAGCTCGTGGGCTTCACGCATGACTCCTACGAGGTGTAGACGTACCTGCAAAGGCGCCAAGGTTCTCTTCCTTGCCGTACCTGCGGAAAGATGCACAAAGCAGTCTCCACGCCTGCTGCTTCTGCTGCTGTTGCGGCTGTTGCGTTCGCCGCTGCCATGTTCATGTTCATCACTGTTGCTGTTGTTGACAACGTAGTAGGAGCGAGAGGTCCTAACACAGCTCGACAATTTACGGTTACGGGCTTACCGGGAGTAGACGGGTTTTCCTGAATAGGAGAAAATGAATGTATGCCGCTTATGCCGGTACCAGCTCGGGGTGCTGGCGTCTGCAGCCCACACACTCTACAGCTCAAACCCTGAAACATTAATCTGCAAATTACTAACGCCAACTGGGTTTTCTGAATGCATGATTTTCGAGCACAGAAACTCTGAATTTTAAGCCCGACGAAGCCCTCTATTCGTTTGCATGAGTGCATGCATACTGGCTCTGTATATGCAGGCTATAGGGCCAAAAGACGGTTTGACACCTTGGATCTGCAGATAAAAAATCAAGGGTTATGGTTTCGCTTGCCTTCTTCGGGGTGCTTCTTTGCTGCCGTTTGCTGGGCTGTTTGCTGCAGCTGGCCCCCGATGTCTGTCGCGTAGCCGAGACGAGTCTCCACCAGTTTATGGATTCCTGCCGCTGCCGTTGTTTCTGCCACACTTCGTGCTGCTGCAGCGGATGTTTCTCCCTCTGAGGTTGTTTCTGCCGTTAAGTCTGCTGCTGCCGCCGCTTCAGCAGCAGACTGTGCAGCTTCTGCAGCACCTCTCGTCTCAGTGTTGGCTGCCGATGAATCATGAGACTGGTCTTCCTTGCCTTGAAGCTGCTGCTTCTGCTGTTGCTGCGGTGGTAATCTATGCATAACTTGCACAGCCTCTGGGGTGGTTGAGGTCTGGTAGTGCGCCGTGCTGCTGGTGTTGCTTTTGCTGCTGCTGCTAGGCTCTGAGTTGCTACCTCCTCGAAGAGCTGCCTCGGCTGCTGCAACTGCAGCAGCAACGACAGCTGCTGCTGCTGCAGCACCTGGAGCAGCTGCCGCAGCAGCAGCGACTGTTTGTGCAGCTGCATCAGCATTGCTGCTTGCAGACTGAAGACCTTCGCAGCTGTGGGGTTCTTCTGTTACCTGCAGCTGGTGGGGCCGCTGCTGTTGCTGCTGTAAGCTTCCAGATATAACTCGGCTTGCTGCACTCCTTAGCATTCCCAAAGCTGACACAAGGTCTCCCCCGTTGCTGCTGTTGCCGCCACTGTTGGTGCACGCGTTACTGCTGCTACTGCGGCTGCCACTGAAGCTGCCGTCGGTGATGCCGTCACCGTCGACCTTGTTTACCCTGCTGCTGTTGCTACACTCTGCTGAAGCATTGATTTTGCCTGAATTTCCTCGAGGTCCCAAGGGGCTTGTGTCTTTACTGGTCGCTGTTGTGCTGCTGTCGCTGCTGCTGCTGCTTTCGCTGCTGCTAAAATTGCCGCTGGTGCCGTTTCCATGGGCCACAGCAGCAGCAGCAAAAGTATGAGAAGATGCTGGCGCAGGTGACTTTATGACTGGTGCTAGTTTTGCCGCTGCTCCTACTCCTGAAGCATGCGCAGGAGTCTCTTTCTTTTCGTCAGTACTGTTTTGGGTGCTGCTGGCGCAGGTCCCATTGATGCTTTTAAGCGCGTTCTGTTTTAATGCAGAGTCGTCCTCAAAGAAGCGCCAGACACTTGCGGCTGCAGCTGCTGCAGCTGCTCCTGCTGCCTCGGCCGCCGCTTCCAGTTTGTCTTGCGGATGCTGTGGCATGTTGCTGCTTCACGCTCCTTGAGCAAACTGAGTCGGACCTGTTGCAGGTCCTGTTGGGTCGGAAGGAAGCTCGGGCTTTGCTGCAACGGATAGTCAGGGGGGTGCGGCCGACTCCTCTGTGGTGCTGCTCCTGCTGTTGTTGCTACCGTTGCAGAAAGCAACTGCTCCGTGCGGCATAAAATTGCTTTCATCTGCTGCTGAAGTTGTTCCCCCCGTTATTCTGCTGCCTATGGCTGCTCTCAGTGCTGTTGAGCGTAGATGTGTTGTTGGTCTGTTGCTGCTGCTGCTGCAGTTTCAGTTACCTGCCCCCGTTGATGCTGCCACGCGACCTCTTCAATTATCTACTACAGTCAAAAGGCCAACGTAAAGAACAGAATACTGACAAATTGGTTGCTCATCGTGCCGCTTGGGCTGCAGCGCTTCCGTGCGCGGTTGCTGCAGGGGGCCCCGTCGGCAGCAGAGGTACAGACGCTGCTGCTTGTGTTCCTGCTGCAGTTGCGCCCACTGCCTCCGCCATCTGTTCGCAACTCATTTTTCAAGCGCATTATTTCGAAAGTGCATTCTGTCGGACCACATTAACAGTAGCAGGTCGTGCAGCGCGGGCAGCAGCGGTAGCAGCAAGAGCTTTGGCTAATGTTAGAACAAGTTTCTGCACTGCCACTTCTGCCACTTCTACCGGTAAAACAGTTTCTCTGCTACTCCTCTTGCAGCATCGGCTGCTTCCGGAGCAGTGGCAATGCCGGCCGCCTTGTTGAGGTCGACTGCTTGCTTGCGGCAGCAGGGGCAGCAGCACGGTAGGGAATTGCAGAACCAGAAGCAAGAGGATTTTTGCTCTACTGTCCTAGAGGCGGAGTTACTGCAGCTGCTCCGGCATTGCCGCGTGCAATTGGAACAGCTACAGCGCAATCCCGGTGTCGGTGTTGCTACTCCAGTTTGGAGCAGCAGCAATAACAGCAGCAGGAGGGAGGGCGATATTTTGGTGCCTTCGGAGTATGCTGTCAAGTCAGCTGCTGCCTGGGCGCGTCTACTACAGGTGAGTCGCCTTAGCTACTGCTTCTGCTGCTACTCAGATAGTTCCAGCTGCTGTTTGCGCTGCATGGTTTGTTCTGTTGCTGGTGCTGTTGGCGCTAATGCCGCTGCTCCTGTTCCTATCTGCATACGTGTATCGCCTGGTAGAGTCAGTTGGGTCTCCACTTCAGGCGGCGTGTTTGCTGCAGAACCTGCAAACCCTTATCTTGCTGCAACAGCGGCTGCAAAAGCAGCAAGAGCGGCACCAACAACAGCCCGAGGCATCAGCGCCAGAAGCTGCTGCTGCAGCAATAGCAGCGTTCGTTCAGGAAATGCAGCAGTTCTGCAACAATAAGAGCTGCTGCAACAGTATCCGAGGGACGTTGATGGCGCAGCTTCCAAAGAAAAGGGTGTACTGGGAGCAACAGGCAAAGGCACAGCACGAACAGCTGCTGCTGCAGCTAGTGGATCGGATGCTTGCGGATCTTGAACTGTGGGCAGAAGAAGCCCCAAGCGACGACGATGCAGCAGCATCCCCTGTACCAGCACAAGTAGCAGGAACGGAACAGCAACAGCGACGGCAGCGGCAGGTTGTTGCTGAGGAAAGGCATGATATTTTGCTTCTGGAGGATCGTAGAAACCGGGAGCTGCTGCTCCCGCGCGACAGCATTCCCATGAGAAAAGAACCAGCAGCCTTTGTTGCTTCTCCCGCTGCACCACGAGCAGAATCAGCAGTTTCCGACAACCAGCTAGAGGAGCACCTGCTCGACACAGCCAGTGAAATGAAGCAAGGAGCCTTGATGTTCAAGGAGCGACTACAGAAAGACAACATTCTTTTGCAACGAACGGCAGCAACACAAGAAACTTTGCAGCAGCAGCAGCAACGGGGCTTAGATGCTGCTAGGAAGCTACTACGCGTCTCCTTTTTCTCCTCGCTTATGCCTTTACTCCAGTTAGCCATATCTCTGGCTGTCACTGTAGCCATGATTTCATTCATCCTCGCCACTCCTGGATAGGTAGTGTGCTGACTAGCTTGCGGTTACAGGGGGCCAGCCTTGAGCTGAACTAGCTAGCGAGCTAGCCGTCCGCCCAGAGAGCTGGCCAGGAAGGCAGCTAGCCATCTCGGAAGTAGCTGGGTAGCTGGCTGATTTGATAAACTGGTGATGAAGTTGTGAGAGCAGCCAGATGGCGACTAGAGGAGGCGAAGCAACAACGATGGAGACAGAGGGACAGCGGCGAGCGATGGAGAAATATTCGAAAGTAATGAACAGCTGGAGAAAAAAAGGCAATTAACGAAGAACACTGTCCCTCTTTCAACTGGATCAGGCACAGACAGGAACTGAAGGACCGAAGGGCCCTGTCTCGCTTTCAACTGGCTCAGACAGATAGCAAAAGTATCTGGAGCAGAAAAGGAAGGCGCCCAGAGACAGCGCCCGCGAGAAAGAAGGCCTATCGCGCTGTATGGAAGCAGCACCAGAGGCCCAAGGCACAAGGTGACCGAGACGAGAAGAGATGAACCAATATATAGCGCGCAGGAGGGGAAACAATAACTGAAGGGATGCGCTTCATGCGGGTGCATGCAACAGCAGGCCACGGCGATACCTGGCTAACTGTCGTCACCAAGGTTTGACACTAGCACGCAGTTATTGTTGCTTTTGCTGCTTTCCTTATTTTGCTACTACGCATGCAACTCCTTCCGTACCTGACAGACAATACAGTGCACCACCTCCGACCTCCCGGCTAGCATGTACTCATGCTTCATGTTTTGTTTGCTGCTTTTCATCAACCGCAGAAGGAGCAGCAGCTGCAGTAGCGTGCTTTCTGGGGAGCTGGTTAGGCAGTGAAAGGCTGGTTTTTTTCTCCGTTTCTCTGGGCTTAACAGGTCTCGAGGGGTTTGCTGCCCCCTTTCGTGTGTTTTTGCCTTCCTGAGCCTGCCAGATAAACTGCGTGTTCTTTCTCTTTTGATGCTGTTTCCGCCGCCTCTATTTCCTTATGTTGGAGCATACCTGGCGGTTGTTTGTCTCCATAGCTATTTTTTCGCCCTTGGCCTCCATGCAGTTCATGCCTCGCGTTGTAGGACTGTCCCTTTCTGTCTGCGCTCACGCGTGGCATTGGTCCTTTTGAGCAAGCCCGCAGTGAATTCTGAGGTCAAAAAGGCCTGTCAGGTGCCCAGAGGCCATGATCGTGGGCATCGCGAACAGAGCAGGGAAGAGGCAACTAGCGCAGGTTCGTAAAAGGCCATCCAGTTACGGGGTCTGTGAATGCCCATGCCAATACAAATTCCCAAGCCGACTTATTCCACCACATGGCAGCACGGCTGTGACGGGGAGTTGCTTGCCAACCAGCTAGCCACACGAAGGGTTAGCCGGGTAGCCTAGCAGCCTTCAGGAGAACCGTCCGCTGAGCTGGTCAGGGCGTATCAACGGCTAGATGCTCGAAAGTCAAGCCGAGGGCCTTCAGAAGATGAGGCGTCACAACCAACGAGACGCAGCATTTTCCTTGAAAGGTTTCCAGATTTTTCGGTAAACAGTTGTCGATGCTGATGCTGCAGCTTTTATGGCCGTTGGCGGGTGACGCCCCGTTGCTTGGCATAGTCTGATTCCCAATTCTGAAATCCCCGTGCGTACAAGCTGCAGTATTTCTTCATGCTGCCGCAGCATTGCCTTCTGGCTTTGCTGCAACGTCTTGCGAATGTGGGGGGCTTATGGCGCACTACTGAGTTTGTCGATGAGCACCTACAACAGCTTCTCCTCCTGTCTTTGATTGATGGCGCTGGGAGAGCAGCATCTCCTCACATCTGCCAAGACTGAAAAAAGAGCTGCACAGGATCTGCTGGACAGCAGCAACACGAGTGTCAGCTGCTGTTGCTGTGCCGTATTCCGCACAAATTCAGATTGCCTTTCAGACATCGCTCGGTATTTAAACGCCAGCTCCGGCAATTCCTGCAGGAACCGCAACAACAGTAACAGTGGGAGATGCAGCTTTAGGAAGAAAACTAGGCCTTCAGTTAGAATTCCGATCCCATGCAGATTTCCAGCGTGCGGGAAGCGCTAGACTGTACCGGCAACGCAAGGAACAACACCAGCAGCACCTGCCGAAACAGCAGCAACAGCCGGTGCACCGGCGAGCAAAATGAAATGCCGATGAATGCCTCAACAGCAGTTTAAGGAACTTCGAACAATGGCTGCTACTGAGGACATTAGAACTTAAAAAGTCCATGTGGGTGGGTGGTCTGCATTCAGCGGTGGCTGTGGTAGTCTACTGGTAATGTTGCAGCAGCGCTGCACTGCTGGCGCGTGGGAAGACCCGAAAGAAGCAGCAACAAAACTCTTCTTCTGCAACTTCAGCAGCGCCTTGCGGCATTTCACCACCTGCTCCAATAAGCCAGCGTCATTGGGGTCAACAAATTCTGGCTGCAGCTGCACAGCAAACGGCATCAACTGACTGCCGTCGTTTAAGATGTACGGCTGCATCTGCAAAGCTTTGGTGACCTGTTTCAACTGGTAGCGCAGCTCTTATAGCTACTGTTGCAGTTGCTGCATCTTAAGGTTGTTGATATGCAAGAACAGCCACGGGATATCCAAGAGTGCAGCTGTTTGGGGATACGTTGCTGCTGGCCGTCTGGCAGCTGATACCTCCTCGTGGAGAGCCGTTTCTGCTGCTGCTGCTGCTGCCGGTTTTGTTGCGCAGTCTGTCTCAAACCACTCCAATTGACACAGTATATCCTCTAACATACCTTACAACTCCCTAACTTTGTGCACTTGGGTTTGTTCATGCACATAATGCCGGGTGGTGGAACGCCCCATTTGCACGGTAAGAAGTTAAGGCAATTCGTCAGCTCTTGCTGCTGCTGCTGCGCGAAAAGTCCAACCTGTCTTTCCCGCCTGTGCCTTTGCCTCTTTCGCATCTGTCTGTTCCTCTGCTCTTGCCTTAGCTGCTTCTGCTGCTGTTGGTGCTCCTGCCTGAGCTGCCTCGCCACTTGGGAATGTTCCTCACGAAGCTTTGATGATAACGGCTGAATATTAATCCTGCTGCAAACACACACAAATTGCAAGTCACATGCGAAGTGTACGATTGAGGTGCATGCTTCACTAGACTGGAGAAGCTCGCCTCTTCTCCATGCCTTTTCCTAATCGTCTTTCAATGCTTTCACAGCCTGCAGGAGCAACAGCAACACCAACAACACCACAGCGGCAACGGGTCTTCCATGCTCTTTGCATTATATAACCCTTGCCATAAAGAACGGGAGTAGCACTTTTGCCCCGGTAGTTTGAGCATCAGCAACAACATTAATGGCGAAAAGAGTATTAAGCACTAGCATCACCAGCATCGTCCACACCAAAGCGCTGACAAACCGGCAGAACAAGCAATAGCAGAATTTGAAGCCCACCCTCAGAAGGGCTTTCCATGACTCGGGTCGCTCCACACTGTACAATGTTGGCCACGTTATTCGATTTCGGTTTCTTCCGTTTCTGTTGTAAAGGCTGCGGCCGTCAGGCAGGTGGACCGTAGTTACCTCGTCGTCAGCTGCATAGTCGGCAGCGCTTTCGTGCTACACCTGCAGCAGACTTTTCCGGCACAGCTGCAGAATGCTTTGCAGGCTCCGATTGGATGAAAGGAAGAGCAGCCAACGCCAGTGCTGCTGTTGCTTTCCTTGCAGCCGCTGGAGGTGCAGCAATCGAAGAACATTTAGTTCTGCCAAGAGACATGGTATTTCAGCCAAGGCCCCCTCTGCCGAATCTGCTGTTTGTTTTGTCTCAAAGCCGAGGGCAAAGCCAGTCTCCAGCGAACTGCTTGTCATTGCGGCCATTACCGCTTCTCCCACTCCTTGTACTGCCGCCACCCCCCTTTGTTCCTGCTTCTACCGTGTAAGAATGGACAAAAAGACTAAAAACTGGTTTTGTCTGGCCAGTTTGTGGAGGCTGGACTGGGCAACAGCAGCAGCTCCAGATCATCCGGCCCAGCCACAACGTCAGCGGTCGCAGCAGCAAACAAAAACAATATAACAACAAAAATGTTAAGGGAGGTAGTAAGCTAAATATTGTTGAAACCGTTGTATTTAAATCTTTGATGTATAGTTTCGTTGAAGTAGGTGCTTGTCCTGGGCGTGTGTTTCTTGCGCTGCAACTGGTGCTCGGGCGGTCGTGCATTGCAGTGACCAGATGGTCGGTTCCTCGAGCCGCATGGCTTCTCAAGCCATGGAATAGGAGAAACCGATTGAAGACAGGCATGCTATGAATCAAGGGAACAAAAACTGCTTGTTTCTTCCATTTTACCTCTTCAACTAGTCCCCAGACACCCATGCTATGCGGAACGCAGCGCCGGAGCTGGAAAGGTTATTCAGCAGCTACGACAATAATTTGCTTCAAGACCCTCGGCAAACTGAATCGATAAAGACGGCTGTGAAGGCCTGAACGCAGACTCATGAATGGACAGTTTGGCCTGTGGTCAGGCTCAATTGGGGAAACTCCCGCCTTAAACGATGCGTACGTCTGAAGTGTAGTTGGGCTTGTTGGTTTGTTTTGTTGTGGCAGTCATCCTCACCGTAGCATTGTGTATATCTCTCTGCCACTATGAATGCAATTCGTATAATCCCTAATGCCAAATTTTTGGTGGCGAACAGCTCATGTCAAGTGAGTCTGCTTTAGGGCAGTCGCCAGCGGCAGTAGAGTCACAATGTCCAAAACCACAGTTGCTCAGAAAGGAGGTGTCCTCCTGTCCAGTCTTCAGGCTTCCTGAGCAAGGCAGGGCAGGGTCCTGAGGTTAGTGGGAAGTCCTTGGCTACAGCTTCCTGCTGCAACTCCTGCCGCAACAGCAATCCCAAATTCAAGCATACCTAAACTTCCTCCCAAAACATGCTCGGACACCTTTTTCTATTGTCGCAAACCCTTTCTTGGGTCCAAGCAGCCAAAATTCACACAATTGTGGGTCTGCGCAACTACTTCTGACAAACCCTTCTACAGTTGAGCTGCATATTATTTGCCTCACCGAGTATTACTATTATGGGGGATCAATGCGCTACAGGCTGTGCAAAGAACGACGCTTTAGGTGGCCATTATGCATGAACCTTGGACGTGTGCATAACTGAAGGGCAACCTACCTTAGTACTAACCCTTCAATCCTGGTAGTTCTTACCGTTCGATTCTACTTAGGATATGTCTGCGTAGGTTTCCAGGTTGGTTTTTCTAAGTAACCAGACAATGCATGGAAACCACATTTTCTTGGTAAGGCATCGTCGAGACTTTTGGCAGGTCGTGGGGCGTCGCTGCTAAATTTGTTCGCTGGCTGGACACGCGCGAGCTCCACTCAAAATGCAAGCGCTGTTAAATTTGTTATTCCATGCAGTTCAGAAAATTAACTGCTTTCTGATGCTTCGAACGTTCTCGTGGACACGGCATGTCTCTGCCCAACATCTTTTGAGCGTATGCTGAGGACTGTAGACTGGACTGTTTTGCTGTTTTTTACTGCGGCTGTACATCTTCCTCTTAACCAGGATTATCCCTGCAGCACGCTGCCATTCGAAAAAATCGTTTTTCTAATTCTTACTCTCAAACTTATTCCTAAGGATATACCTGCAACTGCACAGAATATGACAGACGAGGTGGAGTACGACGCTACACTAGATCCAGCATTGGGTCTACGGCTAGTATGTTTATTTTTCTCCACCCCAGCATTGGGGCATGGTGAAGTAGAGACACAGAGACACGCACACACGCAAAGGCCCAGTTGAATGTCATTTTTGGATGCATGTCGCACCGCTGTAGAGAAAAATGCTGCTTCTGAATAGCTTAAAAAGGAAGCTCTCTCCGTCCAAAGCAAGAAGCATGGCCTGCCGGTCTCCGAAAGATTGGCATACAGGAGTAGTCAGCCTTCAGAGATTCTATGCATAATTTCCAACCGACGTGTGGAGAATGGGCCATTCCGCACTCCTCCCAAGTACTGAAATCAAGACTAAGCAGAGCCCACACGATATAATGCGTCACTTCGCATGTCCCACTAGTGATAAAAGAAACCTTGATCGCTGAAAATTTTAAACAAGAATAAGAAGGGAGCCCGCAAGCCATCATTCACAAAGACGCAAACGTGATATTAGGCAAATCATGGGTAAAGCAACGCGCGAACGGCAAACTCGAGCAAGGTCATAAACACAGCACAAGAGATTTGTAACGGGCCTAAACCATCAAACGAACGAGGCTAGTGCGCATTTCCAGTCGTGCGCGATGTGATCAAACATGCTCACGTAGCTTTGCTAGACTACGCTATCTTGGAAGCTGATACACGAGCAAACGTCACAAACGCCTTCGCTTTTGAAGTCTCCACTCGTCGTCTTGCTCCTTGAAGATTCTCCAGCCGCCCCTCTGAAACTTGCGTATCAAGCCACTACATAAGATTTCCTGTTTTAAAGGAACTAGCACTGCCGGCGAGGGGCGAGCGCCAGATCGGAATATCTCGAAAGCGTCTTTAATCCTTTCTGCTAAGGATAGAAGCTTCCTGCTCGCCCCACGCGGATGCGCTTGCGATCCTAGGACAAACTGAGTGGGAAGCTCAGCCATAATCCTGTTCCACCAAGTACAGCTTTGCGCCGACTCACCCAAGGTTGCACTTGCAGCATACAACGAATCTACAACCAGCAGGTAAAGCGCCAGTGTCTCTACCGCAAACACAGGTCTCACAACCTTGAGGGAACGCTTCACATTATGCATTGCGAACCCAACGAGTTCCTCTAAACAGCCCATTAGCACATTTGAGCGAAGTGAGTTGAGCGCCTCCATCTTGAGCCACGAGCTGATGTGTGCGAGGGGGCGAAGCGGGGAAACAACTGTCCCGGAGGCTGCAAGTGCAAATTCCATATTGAAGGTCCTCGGAACCACCCCGGGAAGCAACTGAGAGGTTCTGTAGAAAGGGTGGCTGCATAGGTCGACCCCAGGTACAGGTGCACTTTTCAGTGAGCCACTTTCACGAGGGGAAGGAGAAAAATTCGGTTGCTGCTGTTCATAAGGAGAAAAAGCCGCTTTTGGCCGTTCATCATATGAGTAATACACCTGAAGGAAGGAGAACGGAGCGTTGAGAGAAAAGCGATTCAAAAACTAGATGGCTGACACTGCAAGGGAAGCTTTTAGCGGCATATGCGGCATATGTAACGGACACAACCACGGATCAAATTTGTAAACCCTCTTACTAAGGCTACTATTCACGTTGATAGGTTGCATGTAAATGACAGCAAAGAGAACCAAAAGGCCCCCTACCTGCAGGCCAGAGTCTTTCGGTTCAATCACGTGACTACTCGGCCCTTGTATTGCACCTGCGGAAAGGCAGAGGCAAAATACCCCGCTTTCTGCTTTTGTTGGTGCCACATGACTACATCGCCCACTACCTCTGGCCCTATTTCATCCATATTGCGTGTAAACGCTAATGACAACCGAACGTAACACTGCACCGGCCAGTGAGAATGAGCAACTTCACCTGATATTCTCCCATGCTCCGTCTGCTCCTGGAGGCTGACGGATGGATTTATGCTTGCGCACCAATGACTGAAAATGCGAGGATCCCGCAGATGCGGTGCGGTTGAAGGCTGCTGCATTTGTGTTACTGTGGCCCAAGCTGTCTGCGACAGGTGTTGGTCCATGCCTGCACTGGCCGCGCTAGAAGTCCCGGCAAGTGGAATTGTAACTGTGGTTGCACGAATCGTGCCATCCATACACATGCTTGTCTCTGTTTCTGGACAGCCCTGAGAAAAAAGTGTCTCTCCAGCTTCCTCACCTTCGAAGAGTATGCCTGTAGGCAACTGCAATCCAGGATCCAGTAGCCACGGTTCCATTTTCAAGGTGGTTCCGCCAGCCAGAGCTTCCTCGATGAAATCTTCCAATTGCGCGCTTAGGTCTTCCCCCGTAATCGCACCTTCTACATCCGCTGTTTTCTTCTGCATCTTCGAGAGCCTTTGAAGGTCTTCTTCGTCTGCGTTTTCCCACAATCTCTTAAAACCATGTCCTGCTGGACGCGCATCCATCTCACTCGGCCTTGCAATCGTGAATGAAGGCGAGCTATACGGCTGCTCAGATGAACCTTGGCGGGCATCATTCAACCATTCGCACGGCGGTAAATCATCTTTTCCCATCCCGTCTCCGCGTCCCCGTTGCTGTTTGTCAGCCAACCGGCGATGTCGATGCAGCCAAGAAGCGTGTTCACGGCGAATATATGCGAAGCAATGTATAGCAAAGAAAACTATGGCAAAGAGAGAAATAAAAGATATCCCCCCGTGAAAAAGGGATTTGCGCGCCTGTCCGGGTGGATGGGGATCTCTCCGTTCACCATGTAGAACTCTAAGTCGTTTGTTTCCCCTCCGTTGCCTGCCAGGAACGGGAGGCAAGTCTTCCAAACATCCCCAACTTTGCTGCACTGATTGCGAAGCAGAAGCCAGCATTGGGCAAAGGAATGACATCTAGAAAAGCAAAAGACTAAGCACAGTAGCAGGCGTGAGCGCTTCAACGAACACAGAGGGGCACCAACAAAAGGTTTTCTTGTTCTTCTTCTAAAGGATGGCTAGTTTAAGCAGCTCCCATTAGATGAAGAACTATGTGGTAACGGCTGGGGGAGAATATCTACGGATCAGCTAGGACTGTGGAGAAAACTACACCGCTGAGACAAGGGTAACAGAAAGAACTTTTCCATAGGTTATGCGCTGAAGACAAATTTGCCCGGCATTCAGGAAAGGTTAGTCACAAGTTTTACCCGAATGCTCGTTGTTTGGCCGCTTTTTGAGTGGTTGTGCAGACCACTAGCAACCCGCTGGCCAATGTATGGTAGCATCGCCTAGCCACATCAGTGTGTCTTCTACAGCGTGAGAGGATGGAACTCACCGCGTCATCCTCTCAGCGACAACCATCTGAGTAGAGATAAGCGCAAATGCAGTATGCAGGGAAATATTGGGACTCTTTTCCCGTGTAGGCAAGGATGTGGCCAGAGTGACCGCGCGCACGCAGCGGTTCGTCTAGTCGAGCTACGGGCGACTAGTTTTGGCAGCAACATAAGCAAGGTACACACCTATTTTTATCTATACCATGGATATCTGAACACTCTTTAAATGCATTTAGCCCTCCCTCTGTCTTCGCCCCTGTCTGTTTCGCCGCGCAGATGGAGACAGCTCCTGAAGACAATGAGCCCCCGAGGTCAATCCACATATATCCTTTCATTGTTCCTCTTTACTACTTGCTTGAGTTTCATTTCTCCCGGTGTGCTGCACCACTGACAAACCCCATGCGCGACAATCGAGAGAAGTAGGTGAACCGTTACTGCTTGGAGCCCCTCTGCTGTGTGTGAATTATTGAGCGTTTCCTGACTGATGGGGAACAGCCAGGCCTAGCAGAGGGTGCAGCAGAGACCTACAGTATGGAAGCTGTTTGGTTTTTGCTTTTGACCGTCGCGTGATACAATGGAGCTAACGACTTAAGAAAGAAGCTCCATAAGAGCATCTGACCTACCCTGCACTTCTCAGACGTCCTAAGCACAGCGGTTCAAGAGCCTGGGTTTGCTGCTAAGAAGCGCTGCAGCACACCTTCTTGGAACTAGTGCTGCAAGGCAACTTCAATTGCAAGCGGAGCCACGTTCGTATTGCTGTACTGCTACATACACCGACACTGCAGATGTTATTGTTAAACACTGTAAAACTGCCTGCAAGCAACTAGAGGCACGCGAACCGACTTGACACAGAGCATGTTACAGTTAGACTCTGACAAACACCGTATGGGGAACGGATGGCCATGGATCGAGGATTTGGTATTCATGTTCTCGGGTACATAGGACACCAGGTTTTCTGTCGTTGCTGTTCAGATCATTACTCAAAGCATTGATATTGGAGTGCACTAATGACCTGTACTTAAGATAATTTGGTCCTAGAAAGACCACCACTTGCGGAACAGAGCACAGAAGCAGAGTTGGTGGGCAGTGGGGACACAGAATCTTCAATACCAAGAAGGCTGTAAACCGTCTTCTCCAACTACATTGAAATTTCGTGGGTGCGCCTGTCTTACAATAGTGCTACCCTGCTTGCGGGGCGTGTGTTTTTCAGCGTCCTTCGGCGTGCCTAATTTTTACCCTACTGTCTTCTTGCTCCGGAAAAGCTTTTTGGTGATGCCAACATAAACCTGTAGGGACCATCGTTAGCACGGTGCTGCAGTGCCGTGGAATGACATTTCTAATAATATGAGAAAGATGGGTGCGCATCGAAAGTTCACGTGGTTCTCTATTCTGCAGTCAGGGTGGTGAACAGTGTGTTACAGGCAATCTACTTTCAATGGCGCGGCAAAGCTCGCACAGCTGAAGCATGCAAGATCGAAGCCACAGTCGAAATACAGCCTAGACTCGTCATCTCATTAAAGGTGTGAAGGGCAACGGTCGTCGTACACCCTCTTCATACCGGCAGGGGAATTCTTTCTCCCCTATGCGCCTTCGCTGAAGCTGAACGGTGATGTGCACCCTAGTTTCCTAAGAAACCAACTGATGAGCTCTGCATCCAGGAAGGCCATAATATTAGTCCCATGCTGTGGGTTACAACTTTCCTACAATTCGTGTGGCATTCAAAAAAGGCACAAAAACGTTCTAAAGCATCATGCAGCATACTCTGCGCACAGTTGAAACACAGGTTTTGCACACAAGCCCATGCAGGACAAAACCTCTGCGAAGCCCCTGATGCGGCCAGAATTAAGACATCAAAATATGGAGTAGGAACCCGCAGTGATAATAGTTTAAGAAGTGATATTGGGGGGTATAGGAAGTTCATCTCTGTGCCAGGGAGTAACGATGGAACGCAGTACTTTGTACAAGATAGCATTTGGGGACGGCAAATCCTTCTGAGGGCATCAAGAGAGGGTAGCACGCTTCCCTATATATAATAAAGGCAACCGGATCCCTATACAAAATAGGCAAGGCTTGCCAATAAAGAAGGAACAATGACCGTTTTACTTGGCTAGTTGCTTGAATGCCTTTCGATGTAACAAGCCGCATCAGGCCCCTCATGTACAGATTTGATTTCAGCTTGACCCCCCGGAACAGATCCTGGCTTGCGCGTTTTGCTTTCTTCTTTCTACAGAAGACGCTGTCAGCACGCTTTCGTCTTTCCCCGAAGGATTCCATGTTGCAGTACTGCACGTACGTGCTGCAGGACGTGCACATAGAACCGCCGTTTAAGGCGGCCTCTTGCTGCGCGCACAGATCTCGGGGGCTCCAGGTAGGATTCATCAAATCCCAACATTTTAAAGCCGTTTACTGTGGTTGGCCGGTTTATTGATTATTTGCTTCTACGAAACTGTGCACAGTTTGCAGCCACCCATGTTTTAAATGCGGCATTCCAGCCACGCAGAGAAGCTGCGCAATAGAGCTCCCTAACAACAAGAAACTCATTCCCAAGCACTTCAACACATTTTCGAGGAAATTTGCCTTCCACATACTAGGAAGCCGCGGTGCAACATGGTTACCATAGGTCTCTACAAGCTGATGAAGCCAGGGTTGAAATATGTTCAATTTCCACATTTGTGATACCTCCATGGGGCATTTACATCATGCTGCTTGTCACTGACTCCAGGAGTTACAGAATGTTGTTTTTTATGTTGGCGGCTGCGGATTCGCGTGTAGTCGTTTCAAGTGGCACCCCCAGCGACTAAACTAGACTGCTTAGAAGCCGCACAAAATGCCATTGGCAGTGGCACAGGCAGACATGCAAACCCACGTGAGTTCTCCCAAACAAGGAAGTCAGTAAATAGGAAGAGTATGGCAACATGGAGGTGAGGAAGTGGGGAGAAGCACGAGAGTGTGGCATGCCGTGAAGACAGCCTGTTCCAAACATCCATTGGGCCCAGAAAGTCCCACCTTGTTACACACTGTGGAGGCCACGTCGCCCCTGAGCGAGGCCGAGTGCAATCATGACTGGGGCAAACCTCCGAGAGTGTTGTTCGTTCCAGTTCCACGGAGTGAAGTCCCTTTTGCATCATGCATAGCAGGTGCGTTAGCAAGGCGGTAGCTAGCAAGGCTTAGTGGCGATGCAGACAGTGGGTCAGCAACAGGCAATCCTAAAGCAAAGCATTGGGTTAAGGATATACCACTCCAGTACCTGGGTCCTTTGTGAGCATGCCGTGTCGTCAAGACTCAGTGCAATCTTACCATGTTCTTATGGGTTGCCATCGTCTCACTTCTGTCAAGCCAGTGAGGATGTGCTAATGCTTGGCTTGTCTGCGCTCTCAGAATGTGGGAGTGGTTCGTCGACAGCCCCTGGAGAGGAAGGTTCATAAATCAGAAGTGAAAGGCCTACGGTGTCAGAAAAATTGCCACTCGATCCCTCATCTGCGCCGTTCCCAAGCACCTCGACTTGATGCACCCCTCCTGCTGCCTCCATCAAGCGTTTACTATACTGGTGGAGCGTAGAAAAAATTGGGGCTGGCAGTAATACAGCTGCATTCCCCACATCAGCAGCAGTATCTCTTTCGCAGTCGAATGCATTTTCATCTATTGACTAAATTCGCTGACACCGCTATATTTTCAAAGACCTTGTTTGTGAAATGGACCTCAAGACGAATATGGGCATTAATAAGGCGTTGGATCTCGGGCCGTTGCAGCTAGCTAGAATGGCCATCCAATGTTGTACAGGCTTATTCTGAGGGTGCAATGAGTACATGCTGCATCTACCAATTGCCGCAGCAAAAGGTATTGAGGCTAGGCGCCATCCAGACAAGATCTGGAAGAACCCACGTACGGCATGGGTCCAAGGAGATAGCTTGTATCCAGAATAGTCGCCTAAATTTTCTCATGGAAGAAGCCGTCTCATGATTAAGCGCTTCCGCCTTTACCGCACAGCCGTTGCTTCATATTCCAGCGCCGAAAGGCCCTGTCCACTTCTGTTCGCTTTGTTTCAGGACTGCTATGCCACTCCCGAGAGTTTGCTGCCCAACTTGATGGCTTGCGTTCCGATGCCTAACTTAGGTACTTCTAACAACACGCTAATGCTAAGACGATACTCCCAAAATGGTCTGCAACTGAAATGGGTGAGGGTTCGACGTCTCGTGATTGGCTCATCCAATACGATGCAAGCATGAGAAGGCCCAGTTGTACACAGTGTACGCATTAAGGCGCTGGGGTCTCGAACGACCGAAATTCGGGGGGAGAGACAGCCTACACAGGGCGAACGAAGTACCGTTGGAAGGGATGTGCCTGCCTGTAGATAAGACTAACCAAAGTTCTACGCTTGCGTGCAGCCAGGAAAAGAAGAATGAAGTACATGCTTGAACTGCCTGCCAAAAAAGCAGCACCAACTTCTTATCTATGCAAAAAAGTTAAGTGTTGCGTGCATGGCTTGCGGAGTAACCATTGCCCAATCACATTCACCTGTAGTCCAGGTGATGGCGCTGGGAAAAATGCTCCTCATTGTTTGGTGGTGGATTGAGGGCCAGTGAGAACAGTCAGCGCATGCCAAACAACCCTATACTTTCTATGTTGGTTTTCTATCGATCTTGTCCCCGATACCTTCGTGGTATGGCGTTCCCATGCTACAAGCATGCTCAAGCATGCACAAGCTATCCATGAGTTACGTTATACGCTGAACCAAGTCGCATTGCCAGTTTCATCCTCGTCCTGCAGCAAGGCTTCAAAACACAACCTGCTACAACCCTAGCATTCGACCCCTAGCCCAGCTAGAAACCTTCATTTTGGAGGTACGAGTGCTATTCACCTCATGCTCTAGTCAATGAGGTTTAACCCTTCGTCACTGCGTTACAGCACCAAGGTCAGCAATATCGGGAGAATGCATGGGGTTGCACATCATGCAGGGACGGCATATCCGCGCACACAGGCGCAGAGTACAACCTAATGAGGGCGCGTATGGCGCCATGTATTCCACAGGGGTGAGCTAGGACAACCAGTACACAGCCGCAAAGCCTGCGCCTCTCATGTTCATAGGAAGAAGCCAATCCATTTGTCCCCACAGGCAAACTTCGCAGCACTGGCACCAGCATCATCATGAGACACTCGCCTGACCGACATGAACATATATCAGGGACGAGTTGTCTTCCTTCCGGTAAACTGGTTTCACTGCAGTCAGCACTTTTTATTATTGCTGTACAGTCTTTCGTCTCTTCTCCAAGGATCCCATTTCAGACGCCTAAATTTAGTATTGCCTGGCTCACAGACCAGAGATCTTTTTAGAAAGACCACCATCTGTGGAGAAGGCCGGGAGCCTCCTATGTAGACATTCAGAGCATCCCCCAGCGCTGCAGAAAGCGTCATATCTCTGGAGCCCAACCTTCGGACGGAAATTTGCTCTTTGAAAGAGCTCACAGCAATTTTGACGCGTTCAATTAATTGCGGCCACCACGATTCACTGTTGGCATTTTCACCAAGCAACTGAGTTGAACAATAGAGTGCATCCAGCACAAAAAACATTTCCCCGAGAGCATCTAAGTAACGATGTGGGAACAACTCAGACAAGGAAACGCACATGTGCTCAAGGGCAAATCTACACAGACGTTCTACCGAAGCCACAAGGAGATCCAAGTCGACGTTGGTGAGATACGGCTTTAAAAATATACTTCGGATGGTATCAAGAACAAATACTGGCTTTCGCTTTATTGTGAGAGAGGACTCACCGTTGGCTAAGTTAAGCTGCCTTACACTGGCACCCGGGGGTACCAGGGGAAGGCGGAAGAAAGGATGTTGCCTAGGATCGACGCTGCTTCCTAGAGTAAAACCCGTTCCATCCACGAGAGACTTTGTCTCCGACTGCCTGAGAACGACTGCCTGAGCACAGACGCTGCCGCAACGAAAGCTTTTGTTTCTGCTTCTGTGTACTTAACTTGTAGCAGTAGGGCAGGGCGCATCAGTGAGTAGACCTATTGCATTATGGCACCAGGCAGTGGTGGTGGCAGCAAGCAATGCTGTAGACGGCTACTATGTGAACTGTACTCCTGCTGGAAGCACCTCACATATGCAATGTAGACACGAAGACGAATTCATATCTAGCGTTTGGGAGCTGTATGCTCATGCACTATTCTACCAGCCCGAGCGTACCTTCCCCACAATGCTTGAAATTCCTGCTCGCACTTCGGGCAAACTACTACCTTCTGGATGACTTTGCCAGGATTGGGCGTCCGCCGACCATGATGTTGGCTTGCTGGTTGCACCTCCATAACATTTCACTTCCTCACAATCTGATAAATCCTCAGTAGCGTCAAAGTGACTATTCGGCTGATGACCTCTCGCAGGTTCAGGGAACCAGTTTCCCACTATTAGATCTTCGTCATCCAGCAAGGTTTCTAAATTAATATCGAGAGCAGGATTTGTCGGAGTGGCTACAGGTACAATTCTGGTGACGACGCCTCCTACTGATTCATTTGTCTTTGCTGATGGCAAGTTTATGCTAGGTGGGGGCGGAATTTGCACAGTTTCTGTGGAAGGATTTCCTACTCGAGGATGCCTGGCTGTACTGAACAGCAAGAAACTATGTCGGGTTTCTTCTGAGGATCGTTGAACAAATGAATCTAACTGCAGACCGCCCCCTCCAGGTTGTACTTCTTGAGGCTCGTCGAGTACATCCTCCTTCTCCCTTGGCGTTTTCTCTTCCCTCTCCAAGCCCACGTGCGTTCCTGGCTTCCTTTTCCGGCCACGCAGTTCCAACGCGCCAGAGTGGCCAGGCGCCGGTTTCGCTGCAGCCTGCGCTTTTTCGGTCTGAGTTGGAGATGAATTCTGCACATCTCGACTGAAATGTACCTCCTCTCGTGCCCACTGCGACGGCATCGCCGCCGAATGTAACTCTGGTAGTCTAGTGCCTGAGCTTTGGCCGGATGCGCATACATCCAGGTCGCCGGCTTGTCTTACTGGTAGTTCAGGGCGAGAAGCCAGCCCCCGACCCAGTCTCAAAGACCATACTGGTTTTGTCAGATGGGTTGTACAGGTAAACGCCAGATACACTGTTGCAGCGACTGAAACAAGTGCTGCAAGTCTCGGAACTATCCTATCGGAAAATGATGACGGGAGCGAGGTGACCCAACGACGGGCGTACTTCTTGCCAGGTGAATTTTCCCTCTCCACAAGAGTGATAGCCGCACGCTTGCCAGGGGGAACAGTCACGAGTGGTTCGAGGAAAGGTGTAGCGTACTTGTCATTCTTCATCATTTTTATCCCATCGGTGGAAAGTACCAACCTCACCAAAAAGCGAAGCCGCATATACTATCGTTGGCCTAAATGCTGGCGGATTGGGTAGAAAGGGTTTAATTATATGGAAAGGGTTACCGGACAAACGATGCATACGCACAAGTCGATGGACCGCTCAGACCAGGCCAGCATGTATAACGCAGAATTTGCCGCTATAAACCGTGAAGACTGCAATCATTGTAAAAGAAGACACCTGTTAATTTGGCAGCGTTTGAAAATAACGCATTGAATGGCAGAATTGTTAAGAATTCTTAACAGCGCGCTGCAGTGAAGCCAATTTTAGAGGGCCGACCACCAAGAGAACCGATCCTCATGCACTGGTCTAGAGGGGCAGCTCGTAGCGCCCGTACGCATATCAAATATCCAAAACGAAGCCTGGAAGTGAACAGGCAATTTTTTTAAAAAAAATTAATTGCTGTCGGATAGCAATGGCCTGAAGAACAAAGCTTGCGGGAGACTCAATCGTGCATGCTTCGGCGGAGAAAAAGCGTGGTGCGGGGCACTACAATGGCACCTGCGAACTGTTTCGGGTAGCAGGACAAAAACAAAAAACAAAGCGCTTCTAATTTATATATGTGGCAATAATGAGTTATTTTAGCTGATATAATAAGTGGAAAAGATGGGGTCATGGCGCAGCGTACAGGCGGCTATACCTGCAACTAGCATCGCTAGGGTAGCATGGAGTGTATGAAGCTGTAAGCTCATTGGGTGTGGTCTGGCTACTGGGGATCAAGAAGGCGTTTATTAGGCAACTACACTGTGCATGCAGTAGTGGGGGCCTTGTTTCGCTTGCTGGGGTATGCCTTGCAGCAGGAGATGCAGCGTGGCATACAGCAACTTACGGCACGATCCCTCCTGTCCTCACCAGCTTGACACCTTCGTTCCACTGTACGTAGGGGACCTGCGCATTGACGAGGAGCCCAACTGCCTGTCTGGGGCAAATCTTAAGGGTTTTGACTCTATCGCCGCTGCGGCGTTAGTCTGCTGAAGCCGAGGACTCTAGCTACAGCCTCTGCACAATCAACACTGCAGGGAAAGAAAGCCAATTTTTATCTTGCTTCTGAAGTAAGCTCCGGCGTTTCCTGATGATTCATCAAATCTAGGTGATATTTGTGAGCACAGGACATGCAAGCCACTAAGAAACCTCCTACGCTAGTGGTTTCAAAAATTCGAGGAGGTCCAGGCTGCGGCAGCCGCTATTGGGGGCAGTTTCCGTATTAAATGCTTTTATGCAAATGCTGTACACCAGCCTACATGCAGCAAAGGAAATTTACACAGATAGGTATCGGAGTCCGACAAACAGATGAGGCCTCAAAATCAGGGAAGTCGACCTGATTCCGGCTCTGGCGAGGAACAACCGTCAGAGTAGGATTTTGAATGTAGCGCGTATGCCTTAAGGAAGAATATACCCCACCCTTGTAACCCAGGCCACTGACACGGGGGCCCCCTGAACGGTATGGAGCAGATACGATGAACAAACCCAACCTAAAAAGATTCGGTGACACCTGTTTTCCACCTGGGAGTAGAAGAGCATGACGAAATGCTCCCGATAGGGCACCTCCTTGGAAAGAACTGCATCACGGTAGCGGTTGATAGTGCGGGGCTTCCTGAATGCAGCTAATATGGAGTTTCAGGCGCCGACTATACCGCGCATGGGATGGGGACGGAGATATGTCAATTTTCTAAAAAGGAAGGCCATCAATTAATGGCTCCATGTGTGCGGATATCATTGTAACCTGATAAATTGGGGCACTGTCCGAGAGAAAATGAATAGTAGGTTTTGTGGGGTGCGCCTGGAGACAATGAAGGCGGGGCTATCCGAGACAGATGAGAGTCCCCGCCAATAGTACTCTCTTGTACTGACTAAGGGTGCTCCTATTCCGCCGTAGTTGACGCTGCGCTGATCCGAAGCTAGCTTTCGAGTTGATGTGCACCTCACTCTACCACTAAACGGCCAAGTGGCGTTCCCTCCCTGGCAAGAGGGAACAAATGCTCTGAAGTGATTGTAGGAACGCGTGATATAAGATTGGAACTGGCGGACTAAACTTGCTACTCATGCGCGACTTAAACAAATAAATATATGAAAGCCTTGAAACACTCAGCCAACGGGAGCGAAAGCAAGTCCTCATGAAAGCTGAATCGCAACGGAATACGCACGCTTTTAGGGCAAGTGATATTTAGCATGGAATTGCCCCTTACTGACTGAGAAGAAACGACTGAAGGGAAAAAAATGCAAACATTGTTTGAAGAAATATGTAAAGTGGCGTGGCAGGAGCTGCAACAACGTGTGCAGCAAGTAGCTTTTGGCAGACCACCTCCTCTCGGGACCAGGCCCGTGGCTCTTTTTTCGCTGTCCAGAGGATTACTAGAGACGGGAGGAGACGTCAGCTGCTTTTGGAGAAGCTATGCCTTAAGCCTATTGACTTCATTGCAGCTCGTGAAGGTCTTCAGGGAAGTTCGGAGACTCTCGTCGTGCCGACGGAAAAATGCTGGGTGTAGCAGTTGTCTTCGGTCTTATTTTCGGTTCGTCGGGAGCAGCAACAGGGTCGAAAAGGTTATAAAAAATGGTTTCTAAGATGCAGCTGACCTCCTCTCGAATCTCCATGTATCTTCAGCACAGGGCACAAGGGCCTGTACTGGTGCGGCCTGGCATGTGTTGCTGCACTCCTTGTTGCGTCTCCTGCTGGCAGGAATCCCTCCATGCAGTCATACCCAAAACCCCTTTTTGTGCAAGTGCAAACACAGAATATAATTGTTAGATACCGCCACGGCCCTCAGATTCCAGCCTGTCGGCCAGTAGAAATGCAAGAACCAGGTTCACACAGACGTGGGCCTTCCTAGAGGACATCTGTAGGTCTTTCTTCTACATTTTGTTCATTTTTTGGCGTTTGAAGAGGGTTTCAGTTCTTCTTTCTATAGATATGAAAGGGAACTTTTGCAGACGGTGCATAGGACAG
Organism: Eimeria acervulina; assembly: GCF_000499425.1. NCBI lineage: Eukaryota > Apicomplexa > Conoidasida > Eucoccidiorida > Eimeriidae > Eimeria > Eimeria acervulina. The sequence goes on from NW_013548351.1 coordinate 43,669, forward strand.
GCTGACAAGTGTATACGTTGCTACAGGCCTACGGGGAAAGCCCTGTCGATCGTGCTGGCGCATATGAGCATGCTCATATCCCTTTCCAAGGCTACTTCATAGAACAGGCAATGAATGCTTATTTCATTCTTTCAGTGTTAATGCACTTTATGGTTTTCTCCTGACGAACCGTCCACGCTTTCGTAATCAACTATCTAAATCCTTCCGCGGGCTTCATCCGGAGCGCATGGCGTTTTCGCGGGATCACTCCTGCGTCCCAGAAGCATCTTGGAAGAAGGCAAATGGCTATTTGGCTAAATCTATTGTTTAATTGAAACAAGGCAATAGCTTTTCCCCTCCCCTAAAGTTGAGTTTTCTGCATCCCTCGCTAAGGCTGGAAGGGGTCGTGTAGCGCACAGTGCCCACTTGCAGCAGTTCCTACGTATTACTACCCCACACGTAATTAGGTGCTATATCACCCGCTGCACTCAACGAATCCTCTCTAAAATAACCTAAATAATCAGTTAACTGGCCTTAAACCCAAGTCCAGTTGACCAATGTGTAGAAAGAAGAGCCGAAAGGGAACTGTCTGCTGCCTGTCATTCCAAAGTGGTCAGTCTCTGCGACCGAGCCAGCCCCCAAACCCGGAGGGCTGTGTGCTCTCGAAACTACCTTGGTCACAATTCCGGCTTAAACGATCTTTACTAAATATTAATATTGTCTTAAATTGTGCTCTTCTCAGAAATAGGCCGCTAGACGTCCAGTAGAGAACCTACTGTAGTGCCCGTGCAGTACAGGTCGGGCACGCACGTTTCCTTCTGCTAACGCGAAAGTTGTTTGGCCGTTCTTCGAGCCTGCGCTTAAAGAATGTTTCCAGTGGTTTCCGAGTAAGTTTCAGGCTTCGTGTACGTTTTAAGTTTTCTGCCGAAGCAACAGTGTCTTAGATTGCAACGTCGGCTCAAGATGTGGCACTAGCATTGGGAAGGGTGACTGCGCGACACTTCATGGCGATAGTATCGGAGTTTGGGGAGGCTCCCTTTGCGTGGAATTATCCTCTGCATGGGATATCTGTCAGTTTGAATGGGCATCTTACCGAACATCAAAAGGATGAACCCCAAAACAGGGCTGGACACTCCACAACGCCGCGACCACCGGGGAGACGATCTCTGCTAACATTGTTTTTCGCAGTTTCGGCTGTCATATTTCTTGTCTACCTGTGCTGTTTGTCGGTTGGAAGGAGAAAAACTGGCTTGTATTCCAGTCGAAAGCTGGCCTCCAGATCCAGTGGCGACGAGTGTGACCAGTCATTGTCACTCAACACAGACACAGCTGCTGGCAGCATCTCACAGG